>NC_132794.1:42774580-43075157 GCF_048418805.1 Vulpes vulpes
CAACCAACCTGTGGTTTGCATTAAATATAAACCATATTATCTAAATAATCTTGATACAGAGAGTAAAATAATTTCCCATTTGGCTGGTATGTGGCTGGAATCAGTGCCGGGGAACACTCTCAACTGATTGTGTCAGAGAATCTTCCTGCTCTTGTATTGAGGCTTTATTATCATGCTCCATCTCCTTCATTCTGAATTTCACAGCTTTCCCTGCTTATAGCCTCTCCTAGTCCAAAGTCCTCATCGCCCAAAGTTAAGAGTGACTCCACTGATGTTCACTGTTACTGCTGATGTTCGCACTATGGGCTAAATCTTCAGTTTTATTTGAATAGTTATGCATTTATTTCTCTGGTTACTTTTGTGGTTGTGCTGTAATTCTGAATCCATTACATTTAAACTCTTGACTATGTGCCTTTAGGGATTTAAAGCATGGGTCTGTGAGAATTCTACTGCTCTTTCGAAGATCAGCAGTAATGTGAATGACACCATAAAGTCAAATAGTAAGAAAAGTGAGGGAAAGAAAACTGGGTGGCATTTTCTTTGAGCTCATAAGAGCAAAGCAGAAATTTTCACCATGTAGAGTCATGAAGTAGAGAAGCAACTGGTCCTGATGGGAGCAGATAACAGGAATAGATTACTTTCCCATAGGGATGCCTGGGTGGCTCAGAGGTTGAGTGTCTGCCTTCAGCCCAGGGCGTGATCCTGGAGTCCTGGGATCGAGTCCCTCATCGGGCTCCCTGCATGGGGCCTGCTTCTCCCTCTGCCTCTTTCTTTCTGTGTGTCTGTCTCTCATGAATAAATAAATAAAATCTTAAAAAAAATTACTTTCCCATCTTAAATCAAATTAAATTAATATCTGCTTTGTAATAAAAATGTAGAAATGATGGGATATGGGTTTCAGGGATGTTTCCTCATTCTGCTAGCTAGGGTTTGTCCTTTTTTTTTGGTGATATCCCTTTCACTGATTTTCTCATTCCAGCAACTTTCCACCAAATGAACTTTCTGATCTCACCTTTGTGGTATTTTTATGTGGGAGTATACCCTATCAACTATTAGCTTCCTTTTATTGGAAAATGCTTTACTTAAGCTTTGCATAATTTCCATAATCTACCACCAAAGAATAACTGGATTTTTAAATTAAAATTGGCATAGCTGTGTCCTACTGAAGTAGCCTTTGGTAAAAAGAATATCAACTGTTATGTTAAACCAATATATTATCATTATAAAAAGACTGCCAGTACTAGGAAATCTAAAATTTGAATGTATCCAGCGATATTTTCAGTTCACACAAAATATTTCCATAATATTAATTCAATAACTTCTTCAACCAGTATTTACTGAACAATGATTATTAGGCAGGTTGTGTTAGATGAAGAAGACCTGAAAGTAAGCAAGATAACATCCCTGGTCTTTTGAAGCTTATCAAATATACTACACCCTATATTTAAACACCGCAAGATAATGAAAGAGTGATGTAGCTTCTATAAATAACCCACACAATCTCTTTGCCCTTTTTATTACAGATTCATTCATCAGCATGAACACAGATTTTAGGTCAAGAAATTCGAATAAAGAGCTCAGTAATTTCTACAGCTGATGAACCAAGAAGTTCTCTGACTATGAATCCTTAGGATGTCTTTTGCAGCCACTCTAAACTCTACTAGCTTCAAGCTCTAATAGACATAAGTCCTCAGAGAAAAATCCATCTTTATTGGCTTACTTTTAGCCAGCTTCAAGGCTCTCTGATGTTCCAAGAGAACTTTCTGAAGAAGTGAAGCCCACGCTAGCCAACCACTTTCTGTAATGAATCTTCTTCTAAGACACAGCAATTTATCAGAAATCAACATCCTTGTAGCACAAAAGCATGATGTATGCCCATTCTAGAAAGGGTCAGTTTAGAGAAGTGGAGAATCCAGAGACAGGTTAATGGTAAAAATATTCAATTTACTTTTCTAAAACCTGTAAGTTTATGTTACTAATACTTATACTGTTCACAGAAAGTTGCAACTTTATTCCTAACATGTCTCAGGTCTGTGTCTGGTTTCAAAAAAAATTGCCATTATTGTATGCCAGCACTTAACCATTACAAATACAGTTTTGTAACTCTCTGTTTTATAAAAAATGCTAAATAGGTAACAGTTTTTCTAGTTTAGTTTCTCACTGAATTGTCATGATTCTTTCCATAATTTAAGTATATAAAATAGCAACCTATATTGAAAAGTTACAAACATTTTTCTTTTGTCTATTTCTCACTAAGGTCTAATATTCATTAATGATTAAAATGTATTTAACAGTTTTAGTTAATACGTAAAAAGTCAAAGTAGGCAGTTATTGTCATCAAAACAGCAAAAACATGCCAGACAGTTTATAAAATCAGGATTTGTTTGTTCGTTTGTTTGTTTCACATAAGGAGAGCCGAGAATGCAAAGAAGTCTGGATGAACTAAATTCCAGACCAGGGTGAGCCTTTCCTAGGTGAGTAAAGATCAACAGCTACTTTCTTATTGGGCAAACAGCATACTTCCACAGATGGGGGACTTCTAGCAGTGTGTGTAGAAAGCAGCCAAACACATGACCATCTGTGGACTTCTGTGATGGCTTATTAAGAGTCCTGAGGAGACCCAGGGAGTCTGTTTAGCCTGCCAGTTCCTTCCCATAGCTTGCCAGCTCTTTCCCAAAGGCCTTAACCAAGTGCACATCGTGGCTACATGCAAAAGGCTGTGGCCAGGACAGAAGGAGAGAGAGAGATTCCTTTGGAAACATCAGCTCATCAAATCTTTTCTATTGAGCTTTCCCTTTGCAAAAGGCTGGGGACAGGGCAAGAAGACAGAGATTTTTTTCCAAGGCGTGGAAGGTCAGGAAGAAGGCAAGCAGAGGCTCATAGCAATAAGCAGGCACAAAACACTGGTGGCAGGATAGTAAAGCAGGGGGAGAGGGTGAGAGAAAAGAAAGAAGGGGGGGATGGGGAGGAGAGGGGAAAACAGGTGAGGGGAGGAAAAGGAGAGAGACAGAGATAGAGACAGAGATATCTAGACTCAATGAAGCAAGCACAGATCACAAGCCCTGATAAATGAAGAGCCCTGATACTACTCTTAAAGCATTTGAAAACAAGTAGTAAATGGAAAAAAAATGCAATCAGATCTAACCAAGCTCAGATGAATATTAAACAGAATAAATACCTCAGGCTAGCTATCAGAGAAAGGGATATGGCTTTTGGGGAGTAAATATTATTTACTTTAGTCTCTACTGTTCTTTTTTATTTCAGTATCTACCATAAAATATGTTAAAAAATTATGAGATGCCAAAAAGTAAAAACTGGCCTATAATCAATAGAAAAGCAAACAGAAAAATAGAAATAGATCCAACATTAATCAAATACTGCACTCAGTAGGCAAGGACTATAACATAACTAATGTAAATATGTTAAAGGATTTAGTGAAAAAGACAAATGAAATTCATGAACAGAGAGTAGTTTCAGCAAAGATGGAAATCAAGGATAGAGAGATCTAGGTTCATATCCTGGCCCCAACACTAATTATTAGGCATGGGACCTGGGATAAATTACTTATCTTCTCTGAATTTCCATTTTCCTAGGTAATACCTACACCCTTATGGGCATGTTGTGACTGTTAAGACAGATAAATGATACATGCAAAGCTTTTAACTCAGTCCCTAGTGCTCAGGAAACACTGAGTACATAGTATTTTTTCTCTATTAGATTAATTTGCCCTTCCCTTGGGCCTTCTGCTCTTTTATCTACGTACTCCTTTCTTTGAGGATCATGACCACTTCTATATTGACTACTTCTATGCAAATGGTTCTCAAAGCAAAAATCTTAGCTCATGATCTCTCTCCCATATATTAGTCCCCACTCAAAATTCTTATTGAGTGTTTTATTTGGGAGTCTTGTCTTAAATTTAACATGAATAAAACAAATTTCTTAATTCTTTTTTCTTATAACCATTTCTCCCTATTTCTGTAATGCTCAATTCCCTGTTTCTGTAATTGTTCATTCATACTGAAAGCTAGAAATACTGAAGAACTTAACTCCTTCCTTTCTTTCTGTCATTCTTTCTGCAACAGAGCCTACATTTTAAACTTTTTCATTAATTCATTTATTGAATCAACAAATCTTTACTTGGTACTTACTAAATGCCATATCCTGTTCCAAATGCTAGGCGTATGGCAGTGAATAAGAAGGACAAAGTAAACAAATGTATTCCATTCTAACATCCTTCATGATCACTTCACACTTGAACTATTATTACAGTCATCTCTTATCTTCCTCCTTAGTTTTGACACTTCCCAATCTTTCCTATATATCATCATCATACTAATTTTCCTTAACAATAAATGGCACTCATCTGCTTAAAACTTTTTGGTGACTATTACCTATTCAATAAAAATCAAACTCTGTAGACAGTCAAACACTTCAGCCATTTGGTCCCATCTTTTGCACAGATAAAAGATATAAAGCCAATACAAAAGGGACGCCTGAGTGGCTCAGCAGTTGAGCATCTGCCTCAGCTCAGAGCGTGATCTTGGGGTCCCATGATTGAGTCCCGTATCAGACTCCCTGCGGGGAGCTTGCTTTTCCCTCTGCCTGTGTCTCTGCCTCTCTTTGTGTGTCTCTCATGAATAAATAAAATCTTTAAAAAAAATAAAATCAATACAGTAGATAAAATAAAATTCAAAAGGATCTTGACTATCTGAAAAAAACATAATACATTTTATAAAATGAAATACAAAGTGACAAACTCCAATATTTAGCTTTTTTCTCTTCCACTTAAAAGGAATTGCTCTTGTTATTGTCTGTGGAACAACCTTATCCTGGCTTGTGATGTATTTCTGTACTGTATCAATATGTACCATCCTGAACTTGAAATTTTTCATGTGTGACTTTTTCTCATGAGGCTATTTTCTAAATCCCTTAGACTCTCTCCAGTTCCTTCTCAGCAGTGTGTAGCAGACAGTACTCAGTGACCAATTAGGTGCCCTACTTATGGTCCAAATACTCATGCATGCATGCTCCCAGAAAAGGGCCTGATCAACATAAACTAATAGGTTTAATATGAACCAGAAATAAAGCCACTGCTAATCAGAATTACCAAGTAAAAGGACAGAGAAAGTTACTGACTTCTTTTTTTCTACCCTAAGAAATTGCATTTTTATCCTCTGGTGTTGGAAATCTGAAAGAGTAATAAATAAAATGCACACGTGATACTCAATGTTTTCCTTATCACATTAGCCACTGAATCAGTGATGTCTTATCCCCCAACCTCCTAATCCTCCCTCCCCCTGTTTTGAGCCATTTGGGAAATGTTATATAGAAAAAGATTTGGACTAGCTGACTACTGGGTAAGCTTAACACACATACTACTTTGTCTGATATCCACATTTGGTCCCAACCGCTGTATGAATACAAAGATATAAAGCTAATATAATAGATAAAATAAAAGTTCTAAAGGAACAGTTGAAAAGAAGTATGTTGCTGTTTTCTAACCAGTTGGATTATTAATAAAACAAGACCATTTTTTTACTTATTACACAATATAATAAACTGCATAAAAGCATGTTCATTACTTCACATATATCTAAATTGTGCTATGTTCTCTCTTAGATAAAGCTTTTAGGGAAAGTGAACATTGGTTTGCCATCTAACTGTTGTTAAGATGAGCATTTTAAAAAGCATACCAAACAGCTGTGGCTGACTTGGGTCATTTCATGGATTATAAGAATGTCTTGGAGTCTGAACATTTAAAAAGTGAATTCCTAGTAAATAAAAAGGAAATTACGTATATGATTCTATTTTTTTTCTGACATACTTATTTATATAGATGAATATTCATATTCATAATAATTCCATTTGAATGCTACTGATTATTGAAGTGAAAAACTTAAGGGCACCTGGTTTCCATTTGATTTTTATCCCTTTAGAAGATTATAATAAACCCAATTGGGAGAATTTCTTATTAAATCAAGATTCTTCTTCTTTTAAACCTGTTTCATTTATCTGTCATCTTAAAATTAGAATAAAAAAACTCAAATCAAATCACACTTCATCCCTCTCACCACCTATAGAAAGCTATGAGGTTTATAATAACTGCTAAAATTTCATTTTATAAATGATATGCTTAACATACAAAATAATTTCATGCTGCATATAATCATTCATAGCACTTATTCAAGAAGCATATATTGAATGTCTACTATAGGTTTGGTATTGTTTTAGGTGCTTGGGATAATGATGGAAACAGACATATAAATCCTGCCAATAGCAGCTTATTGTCTGGAGATATAGACAGAAAGGTAAACAAGCAATTGCAATAAAGGGTAGTGATTGGTTTGGTGCATGCATGAGATGCTGGGGGAGTGTAAAGGACAGTACCTAACCAGAAGGAACCCAAAGGCTTCTTAAAGTAAAACTTGGGCTGATATCTGAAGGATGAGTTAGCCAGGAAAGGCTAAAGGGAGAGAAGAAAGGGCCGAAGGAGAGAGAGAAAACAGAAGAGAAGTAAAGACTGTTCCAGAAGGAAAAGTATACGTTAAGTCCCAGAGCACATGATGGGTACTGGAAAGTTAAGTAAGTATGGCAAAACTGGATCATAACTAGATGAATAATGATGAGATGAGGCTGACTAGAAAGAGAACAGATCTTATGGGGCTGCATAAGTCATGCTAAGTCATTACCCTAAGGTCAGTGAGAAACCATGATAGGTTTTAAGCAGAAAAGTGAATGGATCAGATTTATCTTTTATCTGTGCAAACACTCTGGTTGCACAGTGGAGAATGGGCTGGAGGAAAGAAAGTCAAGAAGCACAAAGAACTGAGAAGTTGCTGGAGGAATCTAGGCAGGGAGTAAAGATTTCCTGAACTGGGGAAATAGCAATGAGGACAAAGAGGTGAGGGCAGGTATTTTGAGACATATTGTTAGGAAGCTGAATAAGTGACTGACTGAATGGAGGAGTGAAGAAAGTTATTAAAGTCATTAAGGAAAGTATTAAGGAAAATTGCCAGCTTTCTGCATGGGGAAATTGGATGGATGGTGGCTGTGTTCACTGGCACCTCAGCATGAATGGCAGTTTGCTGGGAGAGTCCAATGACCTTAACCTTTTCAAATTTTTATGTGGCATGCTATTCCAACTCATTCCTGCTGCTCCTAAATTATAAATATTCCTCATGATCCTCTGTAATACATTCTTCATAATCAATTTATTCCCTGGGATATAGCCCATGCACTCCATGGCTTCAACCATCACCTTTATGACATTCAGCTGCTGCTAAAACCAAGAGTATTACTACTAATTAAAGACCATTTATTTTATGCCTTAAAGTTAAGAAAATGATATAATTATTTAATCCTCAAAATGATTTTTAAGAATACAAAAGAACATAGGTTCTGAAATCAGAGGGATTTAAGCAGATATTCAACATCTGCTACTTCTCAGCTGTGTGACCATGGAGAAAGTAACTCACCCTCTGAATGATCCCTCATCTAGAAAATGTAAATATCAATAGTCACAATCTCGTAAGTTAGCTGATAAAATAAAATCCATAAAAAGCACTTAGCACAGAATATGGCACTTAGCAAGCACTTAATAAATACACAGCTTTACTATAAAAGTAGGTAAAGCACGAATTTATTGAAGACCCATTTGAGAAGATGAACTTTAACAAATATTATAAAATATCATAAAAATAAGAATACTCTGAACAAACTTATAAGGGACAGTTCTAAACCTTTAAAATTTGATGCAACTTTTATATTAAAATTCATCTACTTTTTTGAACAATGGGAAAATAGTCCTGGGGGAAAAACTCAAAGGATAAGATAATTTTAGAATCCATTTGTTCACTTATCAGATGATAATTTTAGGAAATTGCAGAAGCTTAAGAAGCAATAACTAAGATTATTCCATAGTTAATTTAGAGTAATAAATCTACAATCTTTAAAGTTATATTTTTTGATCCAGAAATTATAGTCCTAGGAATTTCTCTGAAGTAATAAGAAATACATTTCTCTGAAGAAATGTATTGGAAGATTTATTAGAAAAGAACATAATCATAACACTGTTTATTACAATTTAAAAATAAGTAACATTGTTTATAATAATTTAGAAATAAATATTTCCAATTTGTCATAATACGTTCATATGTAGGATATGTAGGATATAAATATGATGGAGTCCACACAGCCATTAATTAATGTATTTTCTAACTATATTCAGTTATGCAAGAAAATATGACATAATGCTAGGAGAAAAAAAAGGACACATACTATATGTATAGTCAACATAGTTTGTAAATAAAATATGTACAACTACTTAACTATGTAAACTTGTGTGAAAAAACAAACTCTTAGGAAATAAACCATTACAGAATACACCAAAATATTAGTTGCATGCATCACAGGACAGAAAAAAAAAAATGTGTTTTTCTTTAGTTCCCCATGCCTTATTATATCTCAGATTTTCACCAATATGTAGGTATTTTATGCTTTTTTTTCTAATTATGATTTATTTGTATACTTTATCCCTTTTTTCCTTATCACAGGCAAAAATTTAGAAGTATTTAATGTGTATCTTTTATCTGTTTTTGAAATGTATTATTATTCTGTGCGCCTATATTTTTAATTCATTTCAATGTTACTTTTATGCATTCAACTCTGCTGCTATACACATACTGAATATATTTTTCTAACTGTAGACTTATGTATTATGTATTCCATAATGGGCACTCACCACATTTTAACTATCTGCTCTTCCAAGGTGAAGCAATACGATTAGCACCAGATCACTTTAACTCAGTCTAGGATTGGTATGATTCAAAGTTGGATAGAAGTATTTGCAAGGGCTAGAGTATTTCTGGTTTGCCTTTACACCTAAGATATAATTCAATTAGGAGTGCAGTTGAATACCTGGAGGGTTAAACAGGTCCCACTCCACTTTGGTTTGCCCTAAATTACAATTCTTGTCTCTTTGGTGCTATGAAGCTACTGAAAGCTCTACTCAGCTTCTCTGCTGGAGTTTTCTCCTCAACTTCTTGGTATCCCTGTACCAATTTTTGAATTAGAAAATGTCTTGAGGGTATTAAAGGTTCTGTTCTTATTGAAATTCTGGCTTCTCAAATTTTTTCATTTAAGCATCTAAGGGTGAATATTTCAGTAATAAGGAGGAATCTGTGGCTCTGATTTAGTGAGTGAGATAGAGACTAGTGGAAAATGAGCCTGAAAAATTGAGAGAATGCTGATCATATATAGTTTCACCAGTTATGATCTCATAGGAATTTGGATCTTAATATAATTGCAATGAGAAACTATATAAATTTTAAACAAAGCAGTGATATTATTCGATGTACACTTAAAAAAATTACTCTGGCATCTGTATGAATAATGGATCATAACAGGGCAATGGTGGAAGTAAGGAGACCAATTAAGGGTTGATAAAGTATTCCAGACAAGAGATGACTATCTTGTGGTGGTAGCAACAGAGACAGTGAGAAGTGCTTGCATTTAGAATATATTCTGGAGATAGAGCAGACAAGACCACCTAATGGGTTGGCCAGAGTATGTGAGGGAAAGTGGATTCTAAAGAATTTGAATTTGGGGCACCTGGGTGGCTCAGCGGTTGAGTGTCTGCCTTTGGCTCAGGTCATGATCTCAGGTTCCTGGGATTGAGTCCTGCATGGGACTTGCCGCAGGAAGCCTGCTTCTCTGCCTGTGTCTCTCTCTGCTTCTCTCTCTGTGTGTCTCTCATGAATAAATAAATAAAACCTTACAAAAATTTTTTGGATTTTAGCCAGTAAGCATAGGGGACTCAAAGTTCTAAAGTGAGTGACATAATTACAGTAGAATAGATTAGAATAGTTACCTTGAAGCAGAAAGAAAAACGAATTCTTTAGAAAATAAAATAGAAGGTAGAGGTAAATTTGGAGTTGTCAAATAATACTCTAGAAGTGACAGGCACTGACCTAAGGTGATGACAAAAGGAATGGCAAAAAGTGATGGATATAAAGGCAACAATCAAGTTTGTGGAGATATAATTTGCATTGCCACTGGGCACTAGGGCTTAGCAAAGAAATCTGGGCTAGAAATATTTGGGAGTCACCAGAATATAGCTATTCTTTAAAGCTATGTGAGTGATTGAGATCACCCAGAAAAAGGTGACAGAGTGAAATTGGGGCCTAGACTAGGAACTGGCAAAAGAGACTAAGAGTGACCAGAACAAAAGGAGACAAATTAGGAGAATGTGGCATCATGGATGCTGATGGAAGCATTTTAAGGAGTATTTATAACTGTTACATAAGGGCTAAGAAGTGTTGTTTGGGTTTGGCAAGATAGAGATCATGGCTATCTTGGTCAGAGCTGTATCCATTTAGAGGTAGAAGGAGAAGCCAGACTCCAGGTATGTAAGGTGTCTGAGATAAGAGGAAGCACTGATCATCAACATAGATAACATGTATGAAATTTTTGGCTTTGAAGCAAAGAAGAGAAGTAGCTAGAAGACTAACTAGAGTGGAGGGAGGGAATCTTTAGAATGGGAGAGACAGTGGCATGTTTCAATAATGATGTGAATTATTAACTGTGATTCTCCCAGTTACAGGAGGCAAAAATATGCCTGGGTGCAGTTAACAGGGGTTGTGCTCAGGGGCAGAGGGATTTCCAGTATGATGGGTTCTATTTTCTCTTTGTGAAGAAAGAAACAAACCATCCAATCAAAAGTGAGGGGAAAAGTGAAGCGGATTGGATTCTGAGGAGAGTAGAGAAGGACTGAAATAGCCATTATAGAGAATGGGTAGGTAATTTTTCTACAGCCACATAAGATTGCCAGGCCATGCTGAAGATTCAGTAAAATGATTTCTGCAATTTTTGTGTTTAAATATTCTATGATAACATTCAGGTTAACTCATAATCGACATCATGGCAATCCCAAAGCCTTAGATGCCTATTCTACAAAGAATTTCTGCATGTTTGACACCTGAACTCATAACTTTAAATTTATGGAACAGCTTACAAAAAGCTCTTTTGCCAAAGACCCAGTCTCTCATTTCTGAAGTTCTCTTTCTTTTACTCCCATAAATTTAATTTCATTATTTATCTACATTGTTTTTTTTCAGAAGCAAAATTTAATCTGATGATAGGGAATAGATGTGAACATAGATACAAGGTTAGCTATAGCACAAATTGCCATGAGCAAAGTCCTATAAGAGTAGCATAAAAAGCAACCATGTCCATTTGATCAACTTAAATAAGTGACATCAAACTGTCTAGAAATCAAATATAATTTGTCGCAATTATATGCTCATTTCATTTTTATTTTTATCTTTGCTATTTGCCTCACATATATAAGACATTTACTGATGCTTAGTGAAAAAAAGAATGAACATTTCAGGGATTTCTAAGCATTTGGTACATATTGATAAACCATAAAATAATCAAGTGCAAATAACTGAAAGACAATGTGAAAATCATAACGTTAATAAAGGTAACTGCTACCCCATCACAGCAATTGTATTAACAATGTCCAGAGAAAATGTTGATAAATGTAAGAGTAGGGAAGGGGAAGATGAGAACTTTTTAGAGGAGTTCAGTTCTTTCATAGAAATAGGGTAATTTTCTTTTTTTTTTCAACATAATTGTGAAATAAAATACTCTCATCATTATACGTCTTTAGTTGTCATTGCCATATGAATAATATTTGCCCCCAAATTCTCCCAGAATATAATAATAACAGTTAACAGAAAGATTGAAAATAACTAAATCTTTCTTTAAAATGTAGAACATGTTTAGGATTTGACAATGGTATGGGTTAAACAGCTGGGGTTTTTTTGTTTTTGTTTTTTTTTTGGGTTAAACAGCTGTTACTTGAAACCTTAAAATAATGTTTTGTTACTCTGCAAGTTAATTTCCTAACTGGTAAAAGACAAAGGTTAGATTAGATCATCTCTGAAGGAAGTTCCTACTCATATTTCTGATTGAAAAGCATCTGATCACAGAGACCATCAGCTACTTTAGGAATATAGTACATAGTATACAGTGTCCATAATAAAAGAAATTAAGTTAATAAAAGAAATCTTCTGACAGAGTAAGTTTCCTTTTAGGTATAGCTTACTCCTTTATTCAGACTAACAAGCTGGGAATGATTTTCATCGTTAATTTTAGACATTTCCATATCCATCATAAGTTTAATTTTTTTTACCAAACTATATCATGAATGTTATTAGAGTTTTTCCAAAATAAAATTCATTTTATAATCATCGTATCACGGCCTAATTTTTTTCTTCCTTTAGATGCCTATGGTTTGAGAAATAATATAAATTCTTACCTCTAAGAGATAAGGTTCCATTTGATCCAGAGTTTTTCCAAGATGCTTATCTGGATCTAAACCTGCCAAGAAAGATTAATTTTTTTTAAGATAAGTATCAGATTGTAAGTCTAAAGACACATTACCCTTCCCTTTGCCTCTCCTTGCATAGGAAATGTTTTTATTTTAAATTTTTATATTTTAAATTGCTCTGATCCTAAAGTAAGACGTATTTTGCTAGTATTTATTTTTCTATTTCCCTTGGGTAACTGGTTTTCTTATTCCTGAAAAATAAGTTTCATATCAAATCACTTCATTGCACTGTGTCAACTTCCAGATTCATGGTTTTAATTCATTTTTGAGCAACTGTAATTTGAATGGAAAAACAGGTATCATTTCAAAGATACCTTGGTATTTTAACTATTATTTTACATGGACAACAGTTTTCTTATGTATCTCTGTTTTATCTAAACATCAAAATTCTTAGAGAATAAGAGTAGGAAATAGAAGAGTAGTAGACAAATATGCTTATATAATTAATTCACTTCATAGGACACCATATGGATACAAATAATTGTCTTATCAAATTAAATGACATTTCATTTCAATGACCACTTGTGTGATAATGTATTTTCCAAGCCAAGATGGAGACAACTCTAATCATTATTGAACCAACAGCATATGTGCACAATCTTAGATAAAGATGTCCAACTATTAGTACAATTTATGTAGGTAATAAGGTATAAGCAGAGAAGTATGGGCAATACATTCTTTCCACATACCAAAACTAACTTGACAGGGAAGAAAAAGTCATATCACAAATCTGTTATGAAATGAAATAATTTATTTTAGATATTATATCTACAATACATTTATATATTTACATTCATAATACATGTATTGGTTAACCTCATTTAAATAAGTTATTTTTATTTTTTATTGGCTTATATTATTTAGAATACATAAACTGATGAATAATTTTCTGCTTCTAGTTGGATGCCTTTTTTTGGTAACATGGTATTTCTTATCATCGCATATCAGAAGAAGGGAAGTCAGGCGAAGGTTGAGAACTCTTCCGTCACTGAGTATTTTTAGATGAAACTCAGAGCAAACAACTCAGACCAGTAGTACTAGATAGATTCTTCGTGTCAACACCCTTCACAGCCATCTTATTCTCATGGTATATTCACTAAAATTATAATTACAAGGAGATGGGTAAACATGTAGATGAACTAGTCCCTGACTGTCCAGTTCCTTTACTTCTACCATCACTTAGCAATTCAGTATTTAGAATAAGTAAATGAAATACATTGAAAGAAATAACCATGTAGTCAGATTTAATAAGCATTAATGTCATGCCATATTTCCTCTACACATTTTCTTTAAAGAAATAAACACTACCATCACAATAGAACATCACCATATATCTACTCTTAATCTGTATCCTCTACCCTCTACATGGTAACCACTCTTTTGAAGTTGGTGAGTTACTAATTATGCTTTTATAATTTTAACAAATGTATATATCAAAACAATATTTAGTATTGTCATGAATATTAAATGTTTAAATGAATGATATAATCTTTAACTTGATTTTTTTCAATTCACATTGTTAATGAGATTTACTTACATCAATTACTATGGCTCTGGTCCATTCATTTTTTTCTATTGTATTCTATTCCATTATATGGATATACCAGAATTTAATTCTATATTTTCCAGTAGATGGGCATTTGGGCACATGGTACTATATAATAGAAAGCTCTACAGACTCCACCAAATAACTGCTAAAATTGATATATGGATTTAGTAAAGTTGCAGGACACAAAATTAAAACACAAATAATCTGCTGCATTCCTATACACTTATAATGAGATAGCAGAAAGAGAAATTAAGAAAATAATCCCATTTATAATAGCACCAAAAAGAAGGAAATACCTATGAATAAACTTAACAAAGGAAGTAAAAGATCTATACTTCAAAAACTATAAATCAATGATGAAAGAAACTGAACATGATACAAACAAATGGAAAGATATTCCATGACCATGGTTTGGAAGAGCCAGTACTGTTAAAATGTCCATACTACCTGAAGCAACCTGCGAATTTAATGCAATACCTATCAAAATACCAGTAACATTTTCCACAGAACTAGAACAGTTAATCCTAAAATTTATATGGAACCATAAAAGACCCCAACTAGCCAAAGCAATCTTAGAAAGAAGAACAAAGCTGGAGGTATCACAATTCCAGATTTCAAGATATACTACAAAGTTTTAGTGATAAAAGCGGTATGGTACTAGTACAAAAGAGAGTTATATAGACCAATGGAACACAGATCTATAGTTACATACATCAAGGGAACAGATTGGAGAGCCCAGAAATAAACCCATGAGGTCAATAATGTCAATTAATCTATGACAAAGGAGGGAAAAATAAAGAATATACAATGGGGAAAAGACAGTCTCTAACAAATGGTGCTGGGAAAACCAGATAGTTACATGAAAAAGAATGAAACTGGACACTTTCTTACACCATATACAAAAATAAAATGGATTAAAGACCTAGATGTGAGATGTGAATTCATAAAACTCCTAGAAGAAAAGTAATTTCTTTGACATCAGCTATAGAAACATTTTTCTAGTATGTCTCCTAAGGAAGGGAAAACAAAAGCAAAACCAAACTACTAGGACTACACCAAAATAAAAAGCTTTTGCATGGTGAAGGAAATCATCAACAAAACAAAAAGGGAAGTACCAAGTAGGATATCTGCAAATGCTAGATCTAGTAAGGGGTTAATATCCAAAATATATAAAGAACTTTCACGACTGAACACCAAAAAACCCCCACAAATAATCTGATTTAAAAATGGGCATTTATTTCAAAGACATACAGATAGCCAACTGACAGGTGAAAAGATGCTCAACATCATCATCAGGGAATTGCAAGTCAAAACCATAAGGTATCAATTTACACCTGTTGGAATAGCTAAAATAAAAGACACAAGAAATAGGTATTTGTGAGCATGTGGAGACAAAGGAACCTCTGTGTATTGTTGATGGGACTACTAAATTTTGCAGCCACTATGGAAAACAAAATTGAGGTTTCTGAAAAAATTTTATGTATTTGAGATCTATGTTGTTATGTGCATATACATTTGCAATTTCTAAAACTTTTTTATAAGATTATTCCTTTTATCAAGTAATGACCTATTCATCTCCATATATGATTTTTATCTAATATTCTATTTACCAATATTACAACACCAGCTTCACATTGTTAATACTCTACTGGCATATACTTTTTCATCATTTATTCTCAAATTTTCTGTGTGCTTTTGTTTTGGATGCCACTTATAAACTACAAATAATTGGATTTTTAAAAATTTTATCCTATCTTATAAAGACAACTCTAAGGAATGGAGTTTAATTATTTTACATTTTTAACATTTTATGTTATATGTCTGGACCTGTTTCTATCATCTTATAGATTTCCTGTTTTATTAAGCTTTATACATATTTGTTCCTTATTTTCTGCCTCATGCTGTATTGAAAGGATTTTTGTGTTTGTTTTCTTATGAATCTTAGAATATAAATTTAACAATTTGTTTAGCACTCTTGTGAGAGAATTTACCATGTTTTCACTAGATATTAAATAAGTCCCACTGTTTCAGTTATTATTACTGTGTTAACTTTTAGTTCCATCATTTTTGTCGAGAAAAATTAAGCCCACCCACATATTTTATAATGTCTGTTTTCACAATTGTTTCTCATTCATTTCTCCTGGAATTCAGTCTATTTCTCTGAAATCTATTTTTATTTTTTTACTGAAGATCTGTAAGTGGTAAAATCTCGTAGGTTTTAGATGTCTGACAATGTTCTATTTCACTCTCATTACAATAATAGTTTAGTTGCAATATATTAATTACTTTTTTAGAAATTAGTCATTCCTAATAAGATTTATGCAGTCTAATAGTGGTTCCCATACAAGGAATATTTTTTTTTTTGTGCTAAATTGTAGTTTTCAATGTACTTGTGACATTCTGTAATTTTAATATAATGTGTGTAGGTGTTTACTTTTATTTATACTGTATATTACCTAATATACACTTTGAATTCTCAAATTTATATTTTTCTTCAAGTCTAGAAAATTTTCAGTCCTTGTATCTGCAAATATTTTTTCTGCCTTTCCTTCTAATTTTTTTCTGAAACATCTATTACACAAATACTGCAATTTCCCAATCTATCCTGCATATTTTTAAATTGCTCTTTAATTTTTTTTCTGTCTATGTTGTCTTTTGGGTCAATTATTTTTTCCTGCTTCATTCATTCTCTATTTTACTTGGCTCACCTATAGTTTATTCTGCCCACTGAACTTTTTTTTTCTTTTTTAAGTGAACTATATGTTTCATTTCTAGTATTTCTAATTGGTTACTTTTCACATCACCTTGATGCTGTTTCATTGTGATTTATTTTTCTAATTGATTGTTTTTCTTTAATATTTTATTTTTCTTTATCTCTTTGAAGTTCTTCCTCAAATGGTACACTTTCAGTCTCTGCTTTCCGCCAGGATTAAAACCTCCCAATTGCTTTTGCCTGCTTCCTAACCCTTTGTATTACAGCCCCATGGTTAAGTGTATTGCTTATTGCTTACTATTTTGTGTATACTTAATTCTATTTCACAGAGATGTTTATAATGTTTTCTAGTACAGCTATGTCTTTAATACTTTTCCTTCATATATTCATCTATTATTGCAGGCTTGGGGTGGGAATGTAGAAAACTTATTTTTTTTTTTTAAGATTTTATTTATTTATTCCAGAGAGACAGGCAGAGACATAGGCAGAGGGAGAAGCAGACTCCCTGCAGGGAGCCAAATTATGTGGGACTCGATCCCAGGATCCCGGGATCACACCCTGAGCAGAAGGCAGACACTCAACCACTGAGCCACCTGTCCCAGAAATGTGGGAAACTTAAATCATGAGCGTTCAAGGTCAGCATGAATGGAAGTCCCTTTTTATCTTTCCTTCCAATTCCTTGATTCTTACATAGTGGTTAAACAACATAACCTATGTCACTCAGCACTTGGGCACTAGTCTACACAGCATTAATGTCATTTTAAAAGTCTCTCATGATTGAATCTAATAATTTGTTCTTCTTTGTAAGGATCTGGGAATAAATAAATGCCTGTCTAAAAGTCATGAAGGGAATTTAAGAGCATATGGTTTTACAAGGTAACCACTGGGAGATCATATTGATGATCTTCCCATTTTTCTTGTAGTCTTTTAATTCATTATAGAATCATCAAGTCTCAGCTCTAAACTGTTAACATATAGAAATAGTTGTTGCATTTCATTTCAGCGACTGCTGTATTCCATGATGGATAAGGTAATTTGGTTTGCCTTTAGGTAGGAGTCAGTAAAATATGCAAACATAAGCCACACTGGGCACATTTTTTTCCACATGAATCACACAGGTACACTACGTTAAAAACTCATTGATTATAGTCACAGAAATATTTTCAATTTATTTATTCCTAAGCTAAGCACTGAATATTCTATGGCACTAAAAATGTTCAATCAAAACTTAAAACTTAAAGAAGATTTTCAAATATTTTCCTGAAACACATTATAGACCATTTAACTACAGTAAAATATTATTGTAAAGCTATAAATAGCTAAGATAAAAGAGCTACATTTCTTTTTTCTCAATTAATAATGAAATAAGTTGCATGTATAAGTGTTTATAGTATGGTAAAAGGGCCTATGTCATGTTTAGTGAGTGTGGTAGGTACTGATATGATTCATGGTCTAATGCTTTAGACATTTCACACAGGAAAGACAACCACTCAGTAACATTTCATAGACAAAGCAATAGATGATCTCACTGGACATATAAAACCAAGACAATGGCAAGACCTGAGAAATAAACAATTTTGACACACTGTAAATTTATCAGAGGTTATATCTGGTGATTTTGGTAGGCGCCTTTTTTTTTTTTTTTTTTTTTTTTGGTAGGCTTCTTTGGCATGGACAATGACTTCAAAGTTCTTATCTCATGATTTGATACTATTTGAATAGACTATACTTATTTTCTGGAAAGTGTCTAGGTTTTACAATGAAACTGTCTAGATTCAATATAATAGTCTACAGATTCTCTTGAATGGATCTTTCTATTTAAATCAACACTGTATGTGATATACATTGTGACAACTTGAGTCCCCTTCACCTGATCCTTTGTGCAATCTGTCTTTGCTTCCACTTTTCTATTTATTAGAAAGTAACAAATTATTGGGGATCTCATGATCACTGCCCATGACATGCCTATATGAAATTTCTAATATTTTTAAAAAATATTTCTTGGATAAGATCCAGATCACCAGCAATTCAAACTACTCTCTTTGAGAAATCAATGGCCTAAAACCACTCTGATCTCAGAGATCTCTTCTAAATCACTTGAGACTATTGCATGTGGGATGATATTAGCTAGGGATGTGGTAGGAAGATTATTCATCTTATCCCAGAATATACTCAGATATGCAACTCTTCTCAAGAAATCTTTACTGCCTAGAACACTTATGATTCCATAAATATTAAACTACATGCAAATGAAAACTCTTCATAGCTTATTTTTATAAACGTAATGAAAGATTGAATATTTAAATTTCTTACACTTTCACATATTTTTGAACAAGTTTCCTTATTTAGAAACATTCTAGCATTGTATTACAGTCCTTATGATATTTAATTTCTCTAAATGGAACAAGATTAATATTAAAATACTTTTAAAACAAGGATCTGGAGAAACAAATACCTTAACATGAATAAACTGTTAGCTTATCTACAATTATTAAGCTTGAGGATGTCTTTTATCTAATGTATTTTTGGTTTGGGTATTTTTTTTTTTTTTTTTAAGATTTATTTTAGAGGGAAAGAGAATCTCCAGCAGACTCTGTTGAGCATGGAGCCCAATGTGGGGCTAGACCTCGGGATCCTGAGATCACAACCTGAGCCAAAACCAAGAATCAACATTCAACTGACTGTGCTACCCAGGCACCCCAAGTTTGAGTATTTTTAACTAGATGATATGCATGGAGAATTCTAATGTTCTTGAATGTCTCTCATAATTGAATTCTTCATAATTGAGAATACAAGGTCAGGGTCAGATTAGTATAAAAAATATATTTATCATTGGACATATTTTTAACTTTTATGCTTCAAATGGTTTAAAAAGAGACAGTTTAAATAATGAAGTCAATGTTTGAGTTAAAATTTAACACAAAGGTTAGACAACATTAATAACTTCTCAGTTTGTTTTACCAATAAGAATCCACTTATATTTCTAAGTACAACTAAACATGCTCATATACCAATATATTTGTATTATATTCTATTACACACATATTCTATACCATAGAGTCATTTTATGTATGTATGTATGTATGTATGTATGTATGTATGTATGTAATCTCTACACCCAACGTGGGGCTTGAACTCATAAACCTAAGATCAAGAGTTGCATGCTCTACCAACTCAGCCAGCCAGGCACCCCATATATAGAACCATTTTAAAGTCTAAGAGTGTATAACAATACTTCAGTAATTTTTAAGCTATGTTATACATTCATTCTATTTTCAATTTTTAAGCAATAGCTATTTAACTGGTATATGTAGTCAGTTCAGAATGCATATAATCTTCTCTTTCTTTAAATAAACCCCAGCATCTAGACCCAATACAATTTCAGTATAATTTAAAAATCTCTATCCTAATCTTTGTAATGCCATCATTCCCATTTTATTTTATATAAAATTGCATTATGTTGAAATTCTTTGAGGGGCTGTAATTCATGGGCTTTTTCAATGAAATTCAACTTTATCTAAAAGCTTCAATTAATCCCAGTCCTTGAAAAAGCTGTTTCTTTTTTTAGATTCATTCAATTTGGGTGTCTCTTTCCTTGTGAAGCCTGGGTCATGAATGGACATAAACTGTGCTTCCCCAAAACCCTAACAGTCTACTTAATTTACCTCCTGAATCACCAAGTGGGAGAATGCAAGTCTCCAGGGATCTATCTCCCCTATGAAAATCTTTTTAATCATTGAGATTATATTTATTAATGTTAATATAAATATCAATATTAACAAAGAAGATGATTACAATCCATAAACCCCAGCATGCTGTTATATTTATGGTAAATTTTAACTCAAATACATAAATAAGTTACTTAAAAGTTACTAACAAATTTTTCTCGAAAGTTCAGAAAAAATTTACATTAAATCCTGACACCGTTAGGTGTCATTTAATCATGTCTTACAGATATTCCTTGATGGAAGCTGGGTGGATGAATAAACCCACAACAAGACCTAGGCACTGGATAACTCCGTGCAGAATTAAGAAATTAATTAGGAGGAAGAACCATAATTTGCAGAGCTGACATCTATTTTACTTTACTTTCATGTATCAATGGAAAGCAATTACAATTCAATTAAAATATTAAATTTTATTACTTTACTGACTGACCTTGAAGTTAATGCCAGTTTTATTTAATTGCATCATCTATGATAAATGTTAACCCTACAATGTTATGCCCCATTATTTTCAATGCATTTTTCAACTTCTCAACTGAATTATATCAGTCAATTTATTATCTACTGTCATGAAAGCAAGTGGAAGTTTATTTCTTCAAGACAGCCCAATATATGATATGAGAGAAACATCACAAAATGTTTGATACTGCTATTTTTAAGAGAATAAAGCAAAATGAATTGTGTTCTCATCTCAACTTTTGTAGTCAAGACTTTTACTGTAAAATCAGTAGGTGGTATTAGAAGAGATATAATCACTGTGAGAGGCAATTTCTAGTTTGCCTATAATTCTTGATAAATTCAGTGCAGACAAGAATGGAGCATCCCATGTATCTTCAAATGCTAATCATGCGTGCGCACACACACACCACCTAATAATAATCTCTTCTTATTGCTACCAGATTGACCAGCCACCAGAATAAGTAGATGCCATTTAAAAAACTCTTAACGGTTTTGTTGGTAAATACAACTTCTTTTGTTGTTTGTAGACTCCAGTTGAGCACACCATTATTCTATGAGCATTTTAGAAATAAAATGGTTAAACTTATGTTAAAATGAACAGATAAGAAAGACTGATTATGCGGTCTCCAAAGTAAAGATAAACTCACATATTCTGAAACTTCAGTATTTGGGGAAGGATCTTATTTCACTTTCCAAATCTTCCATTTCTACAATTAGACCACTTCCCTTAGAGGTTGTACTAGAACTCATCTCAACCTAACTTCTTTCTGAAATCTATTAATTGGTATTTTACTTCAGTGTAGGTAACATAAAGGAGACTCAGATACTTTATGGATTCACCTTTAAGATCCACGACATTCATAAAATGAGTGACCAATAAATCATACTAAGTATAATTATGCAGTTAATGATAATCAATACTTGCTGGTGATAGCCCAAATTTTTCTTTTTTCTTAAAAATATTATACAGCTTTAACATGTAAAAAAATGAATCAAAAGTAAAAAAAAATACAAGTTTCAAACAGAGGAATCTTTTAAAGGGGGATTTGAAATATTAATTTCAGAAATATCTTTCTAACTTTTCATAGCACTACTGAATATGGTAAAGTACTGGAAATTGAAAGCAGCTCAGTATGAGAAGGGAGTGTTTGAAGTAGTAAAAGTTGAGGTTAAAAAAGTAGACAAAAGCCAGATCGTTGGGCCTTGTGTTTCATCTTAAAGAATTTACACTTGAATACCAGGTCACAGAGAAGATAAAGAAATGCTAAGCAGAGTAATGACTTGCTCCAGTTTGACTTTCAGAAAGATAATTCTAACTTCAGTCTGATTCCTTGGCAGGAAACAAGACTGAAGGCAAGAAGGCAAATAAAGGGGCTGCTGCAATAGTGAGACAGAATGTAACTGACAAGGCAACCTGTTGCATACAAAAGGAAAAGAACAGATTTGAGAGCAACATATAATAGGCAGGATATACAGGACTTGCTGATGAACTAGGTATGGGAGATCTGGGAAAGAGAAAAGGCAATCAATGATGGTTCTCAGATTTCTAACTGTGGACAAATTTAAAGATGGTGGGAATAGTTACTTCAGGCATAGGACAATAAGAGGAGGTTTGGGAGGGAAAATAAAGGCAGAATCAATTTAGACATATATTTGAGGTTCCAGAGAATCACTCAAGAAGAGATATCTAATTTGCAATTAAATACAAGGGGTTGAAATTCAGCACAGACATCAGGCTAGAAATACTAATATAGAAACAGAAGCTATGAGATGAAATTACTCAAGGAAGAAATGAAAAGTGAGAAGAGAAAATACAGGAAGAGCTTTGAGGAATATAAACTATTGACACTGTGGTCAGAGAACTATCCAAAATGCAAATCTGATCTGGTCACTTTCATTTAAAAATCTTTCAACCATATTCTGGGGAAGATGGTTATATGAGCACTGGTTTCTGATTCTTTACTTTTTTCTTCCTGTGATGGTTAATTTTATGTATCAACTTGAATGGTTGGTTCATGAGGTCCTCAGATTAAATATTGTTTCTGGGTATATCTGTGAGGATGTTGTTTCTGGAGGATAAGACTGATATTTTAACCTGTGGTCTCAATGACCCACTGCCCTCCTCAATGTGGGTGAGGATCAATCAACCCATTAAGAGACTGGGTAGTACAAGGCAGAGAGAGAGAGAGAGAGAGAGAGAGAGAGAGAGAGAGAGAGAGAGGAATCTAGCCCCCTTTCCCTGCCTCAGTGTTTGAACTGGGACATAATCAACTCTTCTGCCTTTGGACTTGGATATACATCACTGGCTCCCCTTATTCTCAGGTCGTCCAATTTGGACTAAATTATACCATTGGTTTTCCTGGGTCTCCAACTTTTAGGCAGCAAATTGTGGGACTTATCAGCTTCCATAATCATGTAAGTTAATTCTTTATAATATATCTCCTTTTACAACCTATTGGTTCTGTTTCTCTAAGGAACCTTGATTAATACATTTCCTAATATATTTCTCTATTCCAAACTCCAAAAAAAAAAAAAAAATTCACTGAATAAAGAAGGAAAACATCAGGATTAAAACCACACAGAACTTGAACTAAATTCTGCGTGAGTGAAGATGGAATCAAATTCAAAGGAAGACTATCCTAACGCTTTTCCAGTGAAAGAATAACTTGTTAGAAAAACAACCTAAGGGGACTCTGAAGAATTCTGGTAATAGCCCATATTTCAGATTTTACATTTTGAGATACAATTTCTCATCTGGTTCTTTTTTTTTAAAGATTTTATTTATTTATTCATGAGAGACACAGAGAGAGAGAGAGAGAGAAAGGCAGAGACATAGGCAGAGGGAGAAGCAGGCTCCACGCAGAAAACCTGATGTGGGACTCGATCCCAGAACCCCAGGATCACGCCCTTTGGCCAACGCTAGGCACTAAACCGCTGAGCCACCCAGGCATTCCTCATCTGGTTCTTAAAGTAAGTTTATACTGCCTATGACCTATATACATTTATATAAATTTGAGACATCAACTAATAAATAGAATCCATGTGAAAGAGAATTCATCAGAGGACACATCCTACAAACTTTATAATATAATCTTGCTCCAAGCAATTTCAATTGGCCCCTTAACTAAGATACAATAGTCTCACTTTCCAACCATGGGAAAAACAGAATAATATTGGTTTTAAGGCACTAAACACAAATATCTGGTTGGATACTATAGTTATCAAATAGTCTTACTACTGAATAAATAAATAGAAAAAGATTTTTGGACTTACTTCCCAGAGGAGTTTTCAGTTAACCTTACATATCATCATGGAAGTTGTCTTAGTGTAAGCTGCCTGACACAGACACAAATGTTATTAGAGTGCTAACTTTTATAATGGCTACATTAAAAAAGATATTTATTTGTGAATATTGCATTCTGTGTATTTTTTATTTTTTATAGAATGGGGAGAATTGGAGCTAGAGATAAATGTAAAAAGATAGGTTTTAGAAATATAATATAGAACATATTTCTTATAAGGCAAAATATTATACACATTAATACATAAGGTAGCTTTGGGATACACAGGATTTTAATTTATTAAAAAATTCAGAGCACTTGGCTGGCTCAGTTGGTTAAGCATCTGCCTTTGGTTTAGGTCATGATCTCAGGGTCCTGGATCAAGTCCCACATCGGGCTCCCTGCTCAGCAGGGAATCTGCTTTTTCCTCTAACCCTCCTCCCTGCTCATGATCTCTCTCTCTCTCTCTCTCTCTCTCTCTCTCTCTCTCATGCTCTTTCAAATAAATAAATAAAATCTTTTTAAAAAATTCAAAGAACATATGCATACCAGCACGAAATAGTAATAAACATAGCTTATTTTTAGAACAGCCTGCCCTACCTAGACGGAAAAAAAAGTTAGCAATAAAATGAACAAAAATGAGCATTTATTTCCTCTGCTGTTATAATCTGTTACTACCCTTTACAGACTGTGCAAAGGCACTCTATTTAGAAATGGGTGGCTGCAGGACTGGCAGTATTTACATCTGAAACTTAAGGAAATATTATATCACATATACTCAGAATTTGATATTTAAACTTCTATTTATTTTCCTCTGAATTTAGAATAGTAGATAATTTACAATATATTTGGGAAATGTTAAAAGTCTCAACTTTCAATGTTTTAATACTTAAGTTTTAAGTTTAAAAATTCTGTGTCAAAGTATTTTGTATAAAGATAGAAATATATTTCTAATGGCAAACTATACTTGAATGCACATTAGGTAACCCTTTTTTAACAAGATGATTATTTAAACAAAGTTCAGGTAAAAAAATGACATGTTAACCATAGAAAATGAAAGAATAATGCAAATTGCTTCTAACCTTTACCATTCAGCATTATTTCCTAGGAAGGCTATTGCAATGAATGGTTTTAATTATGTCCATTATTATCCAAATGAATGACAGAAGAGCACAATGTGTAGAAGCAATAATTAATATGCCTTATCTTGGCTTATTTGGGCAGTTATTAAAGAGGAAATAGATTAATATGACACACAGGAATTACCATAGGTGAGTATGTGTAAGAGTAGAACTCAGGAATTGGGAAGGTTGCACAATTAAAGCTCACGTTCTAATTAGTATGGGCATCTCTGAATGTTAAGCCAGAGGGGTAGACTTTAAGAAGTATATGTTACAAATCTGAGGGAAAAAAAGAAAAAAGGTTATAGATCTTTAGGAGACGAGCGAAGGGCTTAAAAACTATCCAGGCTACTTGGAAGACAGATAAGGACACTGGGTCTGAGAGATGTATTTACTATGCCATTATCTGAAAGGTTAGAAGAGAAATCTCTGGATAGTTAAAAAAAAAACAAAAAACAAAAAAACAACTACTAGAAATAGCTCCATACAGACATTTACAAACTGAAAGTATTACTGAAAGTAATAAATACTGAAATAATAATACTGAAAGTATTTAGAACATTTTTAAACACTTAACATTTTTTCCTGAAGTACTAAAAATATATCGTCAAAGAATGGGAGAATCTGAAAAATAAAGAGACAAAAGGTAACATGAGGACCAGACAGACAACATAAGTGGGTGGACCAAGTGCTGACTTTCTCCCCAACAATGAGGACTTGGAATAAAGACAGCAAGTAAGAGGATGAGAAGCAGCAGAGAAGTTTAATTCAGTTCTATTTGGCATTGACCTTGTCTGTACAGGATACTAGGGAAACGACTATTCCAAGGGCACTTTCTGAGAAAATCAGTGGGGCAGTAACAGAGAGCAATCTCCTAGGAGGAAATAATAGAGCAACTTGAGAAATCCCACAGCAATAAATCACCATGACCAGATGGTATTCAACTGAGAGTTTCTGAAGTAAATAAAGTGTGAAATGGCTGAGCTACAAAGAAGGATATGCAATGTATCTGGAAAACCAGAAACTGTTTTCAAATATTGCGACTTTGTTAATATGGTCGCCTTTCTGTAAGAAAGAAAAAAACAATCAAATTAAGATTTATAGAATTACAGACCAGTGACTCTCCTGGTGATAATGGAGAAACTGATAGAGTCTAATTAAGAATAGCTTCCTTCAACATCAGGATAAGGTTAACCTGCTAAGGTCAAATCACCCACTGAGTCTATAAAGAGAACACTGTTTTTCTCCATCCTATTAAACTTATCTGGAAATGTCAATAAAATACTAGATAGAAGTAAACCAGTAAATGTAATTTATTTGGGAATTACATGAAGCTTTTAACAAGGTCACATGAGACTATTGGGGAAAATAAATAAGCACAGTTTGGGAGGAGAGGCCACAAGAGAAACTTCTATCATTAATTGTAAAATTTGCTAAGTATTGAAAACAAAGTTTCAGGGACAATTTCTCTTTTCTTCCCTAACACTAAGTTACCTCTTCCAAAAGTACAGATCACCTTCAAACTCCAAAAAAAACCCCAAACAAAACAAACAAAAAACTTCACTATAGACAAGACAGAGAACAACAGAAGTGCTCAAAAATCAAGAAGAAACCAAGAGACCAAAAGAGAATGGCAAGATAAGCATGTAACAAAATTTATATGTATCCAATGAAATCTGAAAACCATTAACTGGGTTTAAGCTTCTCATCACTGTGCTCTCTATAAGCATCAGATTAAAAAAAAAACTAACAAGTAGTAATGAGATGGGACTTTTATGTATTCACATGAGGGCTGTCGCCTTCAAAGTCATAGTCTTTGCACAGTATATGCTTATTCCAATAGTAATATGTATTTGTCATTAAACTATTTCTAAAAATTTCTCTACAGAATTGCCTTCAGAGCCAGTGGCATACTGTTCTGAAATTATCCAATGGTGGCAAAGCATGATTCATCCTTCAGCAGCAGAGCTAGAAGCCACTAGGGAAGGACAGCATTTACCCGCAAAAGCAACCTTTGATTGTCCAATTCAACAACCTCTGATTACCATCTTTGTTACTGTACAGCACAGAGGAGACATATTATATGGGTAAAGGCAAGAGTCCTGCAACAGAGGCTTGAAGAAATCACACAAAGGCCTGGGGCTACTTTTTATGCCTTTATTGGAGAGCTCTCTAAATGTTAGAAAGTTCTCATACCAACCAAGACATGTTTCACCATGTAACTTCCACTTGCTCTTAGAATTGTCCCCTAGGCCACAAAAAGTACCAGCAGCCTCTCAAATATTGTTGAGTTGATACAAAAATCCCCATTCTCCTTGGCCCAATAATCTGCTGCCTTCACTTCAGGCTAAATATGTAGTTCCTTTAAATAGTCCTCCTATAGCACCACTGCTTGTCCTTTCATTGTTCTGGTCATTCTCCACTCACTGAACTATAGCTATTTCTGTGTCCCATTTTAATGCAATCTTTCCCTCTGTTTAAGAAAGCAATTTCTGTTCACTGTAGGAAATATAAAAAGCATTAGCAAAAAATTTATATTTTTCATGTTAACACTTTCTGGTGGGATCTTCTGCTAGTCCATAGTCATTTTTATTTTCATGTTTGTTTGTTTGTTTTTTATAAATACTTTTTGTATAGATATGAGATCCAATTATTTGTCCCACCTTTTTCTTACATTACTATAGCTATAAACTTCTTAAATGAAGATGCTACAATGAGACACAATATTGCACATTAACTCTGTTAATGCAACCCCTCAGATTTCTTTAGCTGCTTTGGCAGCCACAATGTGCCACTGACATATATGTAATATCATACAACCTCAAAGATTTTTCTCTCAAGTGCTAGTGTTAAGCAATATCTCACCTATCCTGTGTTGTAGAGTTCGTTTTAGGGATTAACGTTCAGAATTCTTTAAATTTACTCTTACTACACTTTACCTGGTCTGATTCAGTCCCCACTCCCATCCAATTAATATGAATTAGTATTCTGAATGTATCATGCAAAGTATTAGCAATCCCGAGAACCTCTGTGTTATCTACATATTTTATGAGCATGCTACCCAAGGGCTCATTCAAATAATTGTTTAAGGGAAGAAAAAAGGAGGATAAAGAAAGAGTGATACAGGCCTTCCTATATGTGATACTGACTTATTAACAACTTCATATTAGTTTTATTTAACTAAACATGAATTAACTATTACATCATTTGTTTTTATTTTACATTACTTATGAACATACATTTTATATACAAAATCTGGTGTCTTTGAAAACTAAAATAAATCAAATTTGAAATGTCAACAGAATTCAATATTGAAAAGATTTGTAAAATGAAAAGAATCTATCCCAAATATGATTAATACTTTGCTAATGCTGTTTTATTTTAACTGTAAGTTGGTGTGTAGTACTTATGAGTTAGGAGTGGTAAAAATCAAAACAGTGATTGAACAGGAGCTCGATCCTAGGAGATTGTGGACAGAAGAGCTAAAACTAGTTTGTGAGAGGAAAAAGTGTGTGGGGGGCAGATTAATTTGTTAATGTGGATCTGTGCCTTGAAACAAAATTAACCTTGTTAATACATAAAGACTGGATTAAAATAGAAACGATATCTACTTGTTCAAATATGTTGTTTAAGTGGACCTTGAACTTTTCCAGGCAAAGTACATAGAAAAAGGGGAACAAAGATGAAAGTTGTTTGAAGTCATGCTAATGCTAATGAATTAGGGACACAGACAGAATAACTGCGTACCATCAGCTGCATTCGCTTCTCCTGACTAGAGTCTATTATTGGGTAATACATTCATTACTGTTTGGTTTATAAAGTACTACAGTTATTTACCTAAAAGATAAATAGATAACCTGTACTTTAACTTTTTTGCTACTTGATATGTTAAACAACCTTCATACTTTAAAAAAAAAAAAAAAGCAATTATCGAAGCACAGCTGAATGGCCCCAGAGCACACAGGCTCCATTAAATTTGCTTACATCTAATTACTCCTGCCTGAGGCAGGTGAGAAATTTACTCTTATAAGATCTTTCTTTATCTGGTAGCCAAAAAATGAAATGAAAGGAAATCAGTGATTTTCAATCTAATTACTATCTAAAACTATCTAAAACTATTTGTAGCACTTGCTCTTTCAGACCCTATAAAGCTGGGTTTTGTGCAATAACCATTATAATTATGTTTTTAACTGCTTAAATACAAACATTTCCTCCTAGAAAAATTAGTGTAAATCATCATCAATGTCAACTATGAATTCAGTTCCTGTTTCTTTCAAATTAAACATTTTAGGGTCATTTAAAAACATTGTTATTTAGAAACTGTGATACTGATTCAGTTCCCTAAAACATATAACTTCATGTGATTTTAAATATCTTTTAAAAACCAAATAAAAATGTGAGATTAACAAATATAGCATAAGAAGCCAAAAAGCTCCAAGATTCAATCAACCATAGTTCAGACAATGACTTTTCTGGACCTGTCAAAAACAGAAAAATACATCTCCTAGCCATGATCAAGAGGCTTGAATTGTCTCGTCTGTATTCCATCTCATGCATGGGAAACTTCCAGTGATTTTTTAGAGGTGGAGACAGAAAAAGAGGTGTACTGGACTGAATGTTGCAGTACACTTAATATAGCACCCACGCTTTTTTGCCACATAGGAAAATGAAACAGCAAATGAAATGTATGAGAAAAGCTCACCTATTAAGTTTATTTGTTCATGTATGTCATTGCATATCAAAAGTCATTCATGATTACCCCCAGACACATCTAGCAGTAATAATGTGTGTAACATGTTAAGCTGATCAAAAAACCTTTTTAGATAGAGAGTCCCATTTTAGTAGGACAGATGCTAAAACATTTGTTTTAGTGACAAGAAAATGGGAGCTGTGAAAATGGAGGTCCTGGATCTAAGTAGATTCTCTACACTGCAAGGCTAAGACATGATAAAATCAGGCACCAAAATGACATTTTGATTTTGAGTCCAGTATTCTTTCTTAAAGATCAAGTTAAACCATAATAAAATAAAAAGGTACTCCTTAAACTATAGCGCATAGGCAGCAATGTGCCACAGGCTATAACGGTTCATATTAACACGGCACATCTTCTTAGAACAATTTTATTACAAGAATTAGAGAAATAATACCTGAAACAATGGAATATAATGAGGATGAGCATTTTGATATTAGGCATACACTGAAAAGTCTAAGAGGTAGCACAACAGATTATTATTATAGGCAGAGAGTAGTCCTCAATCTTGGCTGCCCCTTAGACTCAATCACTCGGCAAACTTTTAAAAATACTAATACCTATGCCTCACCTCAGAACCACCAAATTAGACCATCTAATAAAGCTTTATTTACATATTCAGGTGGGGAAAAAAAACATATTCAGGTGGGGGGCCAGATTTAGCCTGCAGGTAGTAGTTGGAGGATCCTTGCAGTAGACTAGTATTATTTACTATTGGAATTCCCTGAGGAGCTCTAAAAATTTACATGTGTCTCAGTTCCATCCTCAGATATTCTAATTTAATTGGTCTGGGTTGCAGCTTGGGCACAGGATTTCTAAAAGGTCAATAGTTGATTCTGATGTGAAGTAAAAGTTAAAAACCATTGTTCTAGAAACTTGACTTAGGTCCTTCACATATGCATCTACGGAAGCGGGGAGAAAAAGGAGGTAGAGATGTTCTTTATTTGGCTGTGGCATTCCCAAATGTACTGTATCAGGCTATTCTGTACAATATATAAATTAACTGCAAGAGTACCAGAGCATGTAGTTCTGAAGATGTTCATATTCATCTCTATTATCAGCTTATAAACTAGTGCATATGAGATCCAACACATCAAATATATTTCTGAAAAAATATGGCAGGTCAGTTTGAATAAAAGACCAATCCTCTGTATCCCTGGAATCTAAACATCTCTAATAGGAAAATATTTCTGGCCTTTCTATGGGCCTAAGCCCTTAAATTACTTAAATTGATTAGGAAGGACTGAAAAGATGTTGCTGCAGTTTTTATATCAATATTTAAAGAATAAGTTAAAGAATTCTATTGAAAAGATTAATGTAATCCCTCCCAGAAAAGAAAATATTACAATTCTATATACAAAAACTAGAAAATAAAGAAAAAAGCAGTGAGTCATGAAAAATTGATGAAAAAACGGATAAAATTTAAAAACTTAGAAATAACTTATTATGCCATAAACTAGATTATAAAACATCCCCTTAAAATTTCCAAGAATTGAAATACTCCTGAGTGTGTTATATGAACAAAATGTGATTGAGCTAGATATTAATTACATAAATACAAAACTTTCATATTTGGAAATTAAGCAGTGCATGAAATTAAGCAATGCATTTCTAAATAACCTCTGGGTTAGAAAATAAATTTCAATACAGAGTAGAAAATACTTTGAACTAATTTTTTTTTTTTTTTACTTTGAACTAATTGGTAATGAAAATACAACTATAGCTGCAATTAAAGGAAAAATTATAGCTCAAACATAGCTACTAGAAAACAAGGGTGAAATTTAGTGTATATGTATGCATCAAGTAATTAGAAAGCATTTCATAACATATACAAATACTGAATCATGTTATACACTTGAAGCTAATATAATGTTGTTAATGTCAATTATATCTCAATTAAAAAAAAGAAGTTAGAAATGATGAATAGCAAATTAAACCCAAAAAGAGTATAAGGGGAGGAATAATAAAGATAGAAGAAATTAATAAAATAGGAAACCCATATGTAATATAGAAAAACAACAAAATCAAAAGGCTAATAACATTGATAAATCCCTAGAAGACGGATACAAGCAAGGAAAAGAAATTAGCAACTGGAATGAAAAAGATGACATCACTTCTGATACTCTAGATGACAGGACAATGAGAAGACATTAGGAATTACTTTATACCTAGAATTTTCACAACTTAGAACAAATAGAAGAACTCTGGGAAAAACAAAATTTATCAAATTGAAATAAGAAATAGAAAATCCAAGCAGTCAATCTAACAAAGAAATTGAATTTCTCCTTGAAAACTTTCCTCAAAAGATAGCTCAATGTCCAGATGGCTTAAGCAATAAGTACTTCAAAACACTGAAGATAACATTAATACCAATCTTATGGAAAAACTTTCAGATAACAGAAAAAGAAGAAACAACCACAAAGGTTTATGAGGCAAGGGTAACCTTATTACCCACGCCTGTCATTACTAGGAAAAAAATTATAGATCAACCCCTCTTAGGAGCATATATGCAAAATTCCTTAACAAAGTAATAGCAAACTGAATAAAGTAATATATATATAAAAGACAATTCATCACAAAACATTATATGGCAATAAAAAGAAATACTGATTCATGATATAATATAAATGAACCTTGAAAACATTATTCCAAGTGAAAGAATCAAGTCTGAAAAGACCATATGTTGTAGGAGCCCATTCGTATTAAATAGGCAAATGTGTGAATATATAGAATAGGCAAATCTATAGATACAAAGATATGAAGTAGCTTTGTAGGGCCTAGGACTAGATGTGAGGGGAAGGTTAGGGAAAAATGGAGAATGATTGCTAATGCATACAAGTTTCTCTTGGGTGGTACAAAAATGTTGTAAAATCTGATTACAGAGATAATTTCACAACCATGTGACTACACTAGAAAGTACTGAATTGTACACTTTAAATGTGTGGATTACATATGCTAATTATATCTCCAAAAACTGTTCAAAAATATTATACAGTATATAATAGCTTTATGCTCAGACCAAATAGATACAGAGCTCAAAAAAGTGGTAGGGAAAATTCAGAAAAACATATATAAAAAATTCTTTTTAGCTATTCTCAACAATTATATTGGTGGTAGTAGTTGCAGCATTGTTATTATGAGGTTGTTTCATATTTAAAATTTTAATATCTATATTTATTAATATGCTGAATGCTAACATGAGTTTCCTGGAGCAGAACGGATGATTACTAGTACTGACATACAGTAAGTAGATAATACCACTCTGGCTCTTCTCTGCCCCAGCTCTTATCTCAGGAACAAGATGATGAGAATTACTTTCAAGTAATTGCTTCTACAGAAGGTAAAGAATCCCGAAAAAATAAATCTGCATGTTTACTGTGGAAAAAAGAGACAGCTGTTCCCTCTCTCCTGAGTTTCCTTGAAAATGTAAAGGAAAAGACTTGTGTCCTCACACTTTACAATGTTAAAAAAAATCTTTCTAGGGGGAATAAACTAGTGTCTTCAGTTTTATAACCCAGAGGTCTCCAAGATCCTGGCCTCATTCCTTCATCCTTGAAATGCAAACATATACCTCCCGAGAATAAATCCCTCTGGAGTTCTCACTGTTCAGTCATACATTAAATTTTAATGCTTATCTTTTAGCCTACATCCCAAGTTTCTGTAAAATTTGCTCAGAAAACCCTAACTGTGCAGACATATTTAAAGAACAGAAGTAATGAAAAAGCACAGCAAATAAGGGGGAGATCCAGGACCATGAGAACAGCTTTCCAGGTCCTTCCCTGTTACAGTGGCTATACTCTGGTCCAGATTAGCATGTGAGGTCAATTAGAATCATATTAACATTCTCCATTTCTTGCCCAACAAAAACTACTCTCTCGTGCACATTCGTATTCACAGTGACTGCAGTGGTGACCAGAGATGACTGTTCAATAAATTCTGGATTCCACATCTGGTTTGAGAATATAACTATAGCCCAAACATCACAGTACAGGCTTAACAGTCATTGGATTTCAGATGTTATCATGCAAGATGTTCTCTTCAGGACAATATAGTGTTGTTCCTTTATCTGTCCAATCCCAACCAATGTACCATGTGAAAGACAAATCCCCTTTATATCTGCGGTACCTGGGCCATTACAAAACCAGCATAAAGGCCACACTGTCCAGTAATTCCCACCATAATCTAGACTAACCATAATATTTCCATAGTTAGCATCCTTAGCTTGGCATCTCATACTCCCAGTTACTGCTTTTAAAAACATCAACTTCCATAATAATTAGAATATTAATCAGTCTTTCCTGGGTAAAGATACAAGCCCTTTTCCTGTACTGTTGACTGATAATGATGTTCCATTAAAGTAAAATACTTAGTCCAGTCATTTAAAGCTTAGTTGTCCCTCCAGGGCCATTTCTAGATGTAGCTAGTCTCCTGCAAGAGAGCTCCCTCTAGTGTCTCTATTTGGATTAGTAAGTCCTCTTCATCATGATGAGCTTTCAGGAACATTATTTTGGTCTGATGTAGTACCTCAAGATCAGTATCCCAAATCCCTACAGAATATGGGGCACAGAGGAGGCAAGAGCAACCAACCTACAAGATGGATTATCACCATAGTAGATTAGTAATATTTGTGCAATTTAGGAAAATGGTTTGCACACAAAAATAACGAAGTCCAATGAGGTTGTCAAGTGGTATACTATACCAAATACAGCTCTGCCTGGGTGTCCTATGTTTTCCATAAATGTATTTTGCATAACTGCACAAAGGAGTTATCAGTAATACTGATTCATTATATCTCCTCCAAATTGATCTTCTTCAAGGGTAGTGTTTCCTTAAATAAATTCTATTTTCATTGACATATTCTGTATTCGAAGGACTAGACCAAGCTATGGCAGGCAGTAGAAATCTGCTTTCCATTATACCTAGGTAAATGTCTTAGCAACATACTGTTTTGAATTGTGCCCACAAAGAGCGCAAAAGCTCTACTGTTCAGAATCTTACACATATATGATTCATTAGTAATTATCGAGTCAGCAGAAACATGATCAGAATGGTTAACTACTGCCTTTAAATGAATAACTGAGTGGTGACTGTAATAAACTACCCTACATTGAATCATCAAGTGGCACTCTGTCATTTAGTTGCTCCAAATTATCAGGTGGAATCTTCCAGTAAAGCTCCTATAACATCAGCAACTTCAGATCAGAGAATCTGCAAAAACAGGTCCCAAGTTTCTCTTAACGTCAGCTAAGTAGTCAGCATCAGATTGGAGAGGGATACCTAAAATTTTCTAGCAAGGAAGTCTGGCACAGAGGTCACATGATTGCACCCCTCCATGGAATTGTAAGCCATTTATAGGTGCCTTACTACCTCTTCATAAGGCACCTTAATATCTCCTATGAAGAGATTGGTCTTTTTGCCTCAGTAGATACAAGGCCAGTATAAGCAGCAGCCTTGTTAATACGTCTCCTTGGACTCAGTCTCAGGCTGATATTATAGAGTCTGACAGATAAAGAATCACAGGACACATGGCCCTATGTTTACAGACAGCCCTCAATTTGCCTACACAGATGATGCTATGGCATAACCCTAAGAGTGTTTAAGAACATATGCACTGTCAAACTTAGTGGTATTAATACTGTGTTTAGTGCACTTATAATACTTTCCTTTGGTACATACAACTTTAAAGTCAGCCCTGGGACCACCAGATCAAGCAAGACAAAAGAAACTTCATGAAATAGGAAAAGCATACAGTTGTGTATTTGCACTGTGCCCCATGACCTCATTCTTACCTCCTAATCCCAGAAATCTTCCCAGTAGAGTCTTGACATTACTTCCTTTTATAGTCAATATTAGTACAAAATCATTTAATTGGTTAAGCTAACCCTTAAACCTTTTTTATTTTTTTTAACCAGCCATTTTAATTAACCAATACATCAACTGCCCATTCCAATTTTCAGTGACACCAACTGCTCTGAAAGTGTTAATAAATACAGGATGTCCATGAAATTTTCTGTCCATTTCTTTGTATTTGTAGCAGTAAAATATATTTCTCTAATTTAATTCCTCAGTTGTCAAAGAGAGTACTTTGCCCGATTTCAGTATAATTACACATACTGAGACTCGTCCTATGATCCACAACAGGGTCTATCTTGTTGAATGGTCCATGTGTACTTGGAATGAATATGTAGCTTGCTGTTAATGGGTGGAGTGTTTTATAAGTGCCAAGTAGGTCAAATTGGTCGGTACTGTTATTCAAACTTCCTATATCCCTAATGATTTTCTGTCTACTTGGTTTAACTATTACTGAAAAGAGATGTTGAAAGCCCCATGTACAACTGTGGATTTCTCCATTTCTTCTTTATCAGTTTCATGTTGTACATCTTAACACTCTGTTATTGGTATATAAATCTTTAAATTGTTATGCTCTCATGAGCATAAAGTGACCTCTTTATCATGATGAAATGCCCCTTTTTATCCCTAATAATATCCATGTTCTAGGACTACTTTATCTGATGTTAATATAAACAGTTCAGCTTTCTTTTAATTCATGTTTCCATATCTCCATCCTTTTAGGTATAACCTATGTTTCTATAATTAAAGTACATTTCTTATAGACAACATATAGTTGCTGGGCCTTAGTTTTTAGTTTTTTATTCAAATCTGAAAATCCCTCCCTTTTGTTTGGAGGTGTTGAGATCATTTACATTTAATGTAATTATTAGAATGATTAGGTCTAAATCTACCATCTTACTTTTCCTTTCTATTTGTCTCACCTGTTCTATGTTCTTTTTTTTTTTAACCCTTCATTGTCTTCTTTTGGATAATCTTACAGTATTCAATTCATGCTCCACTACTGCCCTGTTACCTACATGGTTTTATTTTTTAACAGTTACTTTAGGGTTGACATTTTGTATATTTAAGTTATCACAGTCTACTTCAAATAGTATTATAGGACATCATGTTAATTCAAGAATCTTACATACTATACTTTCCCCCTTCTGTTACAGTGCCATTCATGTGGAATTTAAGAGACAAAACAAATGAACAAAGGAAAAAAAAAAAAGAGATTAAAAGAAAAAACTCCTAACTAGAGAGGACAAATTGATGGTTATCAGAGGGGAGATGGGTGGGGATAGAGGGTGGGATAAATAGATGAAGAGGATTAAGAGTACACTTTATTTTGATAAGCACTAAATACGCAGAGACTAGTTGTTGGAACTGTACACCTGAAACTAATAAAACACTATATGTTAACTTAAACATATATTTTTTTTAAATAGAAAAAATAGTTTAGGATTTTGTTCTAGCATGAGTTATTTGTTAGATCAGGTTCATGGCCTTTAGTCTAAGACTCATGACTACTAAGGCGTTAGCTGTTTGAGGACTCTACTTGAGGTAAATCTCCATTTACTGACATAGAAAAAATCCCTAAGACATACTGTTGAGTAACAAAGTCAGGTTGTCAACCAATACACAGAATAACTACTCACATAATGTTTAAAAACCCATAAAGCAATTATAGTATTTCTACTCACACACAATACAGATACCAAAAAAGAAAGTGATCTAGAAAAATGATCAATTATTACTCTGGTACACATCTCTGGGAAAGGGAATGACTGGAGGGAGAGGAGAGCACAAGAAACACATGGAAACTTTATAAAAATTTAACATTATGTGGGGCTCCCTGGGTGGCTCAGTGATGTAGTGTCTGCCTTCGGCCCAGGGCGTGATCCTGGAGTCCTGGGATCGAGTCCCACATCAGGCTCCCTGCATGGAGCCTGCTTTTCCCTCTGCCTGTGTCTCTGCCTCTTTCTCTCTCTCTGTGTCTTTCATGAATAAATAAATTTTTCAAAAAATTAACATTATGTGGCAAGAATATATTTGTGTAATACTCATAAAATTAAAAATAAATATTTCTAAAAGACAGGATTATTCTTGAGGATCCCTGGGTGACTCAGCAGTTTAGCACCTGCCTTTGGCCCAGGGTGTGATCCTGGAGTCCTGGGATCGAGTCCCACATTGGGCTCCCTGCATGGAGCCTGCTTCTCCCTCTGCCTGTGTCTTTGCCTCTCTCTCGCTCTTTGTGTGTCTCGTGAATGAATAAACAAAAAAAAAAAGAGGCAGGATTGTTCTTAAATAAAATGTGTACATCATTCTTTAAAATAAGTCTAAAAACCAGGAAGTTCTTAAAACACTAAGTTGTTAATGTGCAGATTTCACGAGTTCACTGATGCCTACAAGGGACCAGGTTACATGACACAATTGTGATACACATTTTTATTTGTTCATGTAGAGTTGGCCCTTTTCTAAGACTACTCTATAATCTAATGGGCCACAAAACTTTGCTGAATGCTGAACTCCTCTCCCTATGGAAAGATACTGCTGTCCCACTTTTGGATTAAAACCCATTCTGAAAATTTTAAATGGGTGGGGAAGAGAGCTTGGAAACCTATTTCACATCATTTACATGTTTTTGTGTCCTTAGAAATAATGTTCCACTCCAGAAACTATTCTTTAACACTGTTCTCAAGAATAAGTTTTATCTTTGCACACCTTTATGTAATCAACAGAAACTATGTCCTATAAATATTAAAATCACATCTATACTTTTCTTTGAAATGCTCTAGACAAATTAGCTCAGTTTTACACTTTATCCAAAAGTATAATACAGGTAAACAACATCTCTAATCCCTCCACAGAGTCACATACACTTCCACAGAGACAAATGAAAAGACATGCACAATCAGTTACACTGTAATACAGGTGTTGGCAAGGTTATATCTCATGGCTCTGTCTTTCTAATGAGGTAGGTTCTCTTTGGATTCTAATCCATTCTGTTCTCCAGCAGTAAAAGTGACAGAATGTGTACTGTCCAGTGAGGTGTCACATAAAATCATTATAGAACTGGGCAATCTCAGAAAATCCAAAAGAGAGAGCAACAGATAAAACAAGAGAGCATACTCTGTGTAGATTTATATAGAAACTCATAGGACAAATATATCTATAGTGAGAACTTCAATCATAAGCGTTGCTGAGCAACCTTTTCTCAAAAATGAGAATACCACACCTTGATCTTTCTCTTGTTAACAGCTGAGGAGATCAACTTCAAGTTCTTTATAGAACACTTTCCAATAAAGACAACATTTCACCTTCAACAAGGAGAGAGTAGCTTGGTGTTTACCAGGGAGAAATATTATGGGATCTTTCTTTTAATATTGCTTAAAATGTAAATTTGTCTTTAAAATCTTCCACAGCTTGAGACCTTGTTATTTCAGAGATCAGCAATGTAAACTTGCAAATGAAGTACATGATTTAGGCTTTGAGAAACCTGAGGCTCCAGGGCATTTACTGTAATAGGCTCGTGAAATAAATGCATTGAGCTTAAACCCTATAGTTTCTTGAAAGTGAATATAATTATAAAAATTCAAAATAACAAATTAAATGTGTTCGTATGTAATATCCATATTGGAATCACATTACCACCTGCCTGTTATGTCTATGCTAACTGATCAAATGGCATTCTCTCAAATATAATTTTCTTACCATCCTCAGCAAAAACCTACCACTTTGCTTATTTCTGACACCACAAAGCCTATAATTCTATTTTAGCATATTCAAAATATGTTTGAAAAATATATGAAAAATATCACGTTATGCCAAATACAGATTTTAAGAAGCTTCAAAAAAAGAAAAAGAAAGAAGAAAGAAAGAAAGAAAGAAAGAAAGAAAGAAAGAAAGAAAGAAAGAAAGGAAGAAAGAAAGAAATCAACCTATTTTTCCTGTTTCCTATGAACCTAGGTTCCAAATTCATAAAAAGAACTTAAATCAAAGGACCATAATATAATAATAATTTTAGAGGTAGTTATACATTTAAAAAAGAAAAATGATGAGGCGCACTTGTAATCCCTTTGGTAAATGGTCAAAAACCCATCTTCAACTTCCCCCTACTTAAGTTGTTCAGTAATGACTCGACATTTTTACATTCTAAATTATTCCTCCTTTTCTGTTGTAACTATTTATTAGTGAACACAGATTATCTGTGTGGTAACAGCTCCCTTGAAAGTCTGGCTACGTACCCAAAGCTGCTACTTTGATGATGATTGCTTGAATGTTAGATGATATCATCTCTCGGAGCAAATCTTCCTGGTTTCTTTGCCAAAGGTAAGCTAAAGGCTGGAGATTAAGCCTTTTACACCTATAAAATAAAAAGAAAAAAAAATCAGATGATATCTTGATATTCTATACTTGGATCCACAGCAATTACTTTGATTTTAAACATGCTTCTCTCAAGGATTTTAGCATTTAAAATGCTTCAAAAAACATGTTTGCATAATGAAGTTTATATATACAACATAAACATATTTAATTTCCAGAGGCTATGCATAAACAGATAAAAATGAAATCTCCAGGCAGATTACAAATATTAATTTTAGTAAGACTCTAAGTTTAGAAATCTATGCTAAAAAGCTTCCAAATGCCGATGGATGATTATTCTTGTTCTTAGAACTTCCTTGGGTATTAAAATTGTGAAGCATATGCAAAACAGGCAAATCAATTTATCCTAATAAAATGATAATATAGTGATTAAATTTATACCACCTATGGTTACATGAACTACTGTTCTCTATTAACTTTCACCTGTTTAAAAAGAATTTGACTATAAGTGAAAAATAATAAGAAAAACAAAAAGTATAATATCTTGAGCACCAAATATGCTCTAGGCATTGTATTACATATTTTACATTACGGTGCAGTAGGAAGAATATAGGTTTTGTAATCAAGATTTGGATTTGAAGCCCCCTCTGGCTTTCACTAGCTGCATGACTTTGACAGGTCAACTAAACTCTAAGTCTTTAGTTTCCTAGTTCATAAATAGGAACAAAAATATTTCCTTTCAAAGTTCTTGAGAAGATTAAGACTTTAGAAAGTGAAGTCATTCTTTACTCCTTTTTGTTCCCCTCACATTTCTCACCCAGCTTATCATATCATAACACAGAACACAATCATTCCTCACTCATACCACTGCTAAAACCCATGTCTGTGCCACCATTATCTTTCTTTCATGTTGGTATCCCCCTAACTTCTTTCCTGCTTCTATCCTTGCCCCCCCCCTTTTTAAAGATTTTACTTATTTATTCATGAAAGACACAGAGAGAGAAAGGCAAAGACATAGGCAGAGGGAGAAGCAGGCTCCAGGCAGGGAGCCTGATGTGGGAATCGATACCCTGAACTGGTATCATGCCCTGAGCCAAAGGCAGACACTCAACTGCTGAGCCACCAGGCATCCCAGATTTTTTTTAATTGAAAAATATTATTTCTTCCTATCTTTATTATAAAATTCTTGGCTGTTGCTTAGCCATAATCTTTTGACTATTTCTAGACTTAAGTCAAGCTTTTTTGCTTATTTAAATTCTTTAAGAATTCAAAATATCATGGTTCAAATATACTTCCTCTGTAACTCACTACTGCATTTGAGCTTGTGACATTTATTAAATACTTTATATCTTGAGTATACACTGATGCAATACAAACTATAAATAGAAAACAGACTAATTCAAAACTGAGTTTTCAAACCAAAGGACTCCCAATAACACTGCTTCAAAATTTTCAAGAGTAAAATCATTGGAGATATGCTTTATGCTATAAAAATCTGAGCATTTTAACTATGTATTGAAGTGTACCTGAGACTGTTTTAAGAAAAATCTTGCCTCTATCTATGGGTATGCTCTGGGCCTTCTCCCATATAGATATAAGCCAGCCTCCTAATCAGGAGCACAATACATTTGGCTTTTAATTTTCATAAATAAATGTCAGCTCCATCTACAGTTTGGCTACCCATTAAACCATGTGGGCTTGAACTTATTAAAAAACAGATTTGTAAATAATTCTCAGAGAATATGACCTAAAACTTGATGAAAATAGTATTTCTAACATATGGTTTAAGGGATATGCAATCCATCTCCATCTGTAGATCAGTCGTTCTCAAATGTAAGCAAGCAGAACGTAAAGAAATCTTTTCCAAACTACACATATGACCTCTCCTACTTCCACCTCCACTCTCCCTTCTCCAGAGATACTGATACCCTCCCAAATATGAGAGCATCATATTCCCCATCATTTAATTATGCTTTGTCCTTTATTTCATTTATTTAAAAAAATTTGGATTTAAAAAAGTTTTGGGGATCCCTGGGTGGCCCAGTGGTTTGGGGCCTGCCTTCAGCCCAGGGCATGATCCTGGAGTCCAGGATCGAGTCCCGTGCCGGGCTCCTTGCATGGAGCCTGCTTCTCCAACTCTGCCTGTGTCTCTGCCTCTCTCTCTCTCACTTTGTGTGTCTCTCATGAATAAATGAATAAAATCTTAAAAAAAAAAATTTACATTTATTTATTTATTTATTTATTTATTTATTTATTTACTCTATGTTCATTGTGGGGCTCGAACTTATGACTCTGAGATTGAGTCACATGCCCTTCCTATTGAGCCAGACAGGCGCCCCTAAAAATTCTGGGTTTTTGAGTGCCTTAAATTCACTGTAGAATTAGAGACAAAATAAATGCAATAAAAAATAAAAGAAGTTTTCAAGTCAATTAATATGTAAGTTTTTGATTTGATAGTCCATATGTTTTTTATCAAGAATATAAAACTATTACAGAAATACAACCCTTATCAGATTTCCATTTATCCTTCTGAATAGCAAAATTACTTATTTCTAAGTCAAGTTGCGCTTGTAGAATCCAAATTTTCTTTTTTGCTAATTGTATAAAGTCTCTATACAATATAGTTATTTATCCAAATAAACAAAAAATGAAAAGTAAATTCAGGTGATGTTTTGCCAAGTCTCCATTAAATAATCAATATTATCATTAGACTTTATGGTTTTTGAATAGATAATGGAATTGATTATTTTTGGTAGTTGGAGATACAATGTTTTACCAGTGCTACACCCTTTGGGGGGTGAGAAAGATGAAGAGAGCAATAATATACAAAGTCCTTGAAAGTTGAATGGCTTTGTTATATAAATATTTTAATCACATGAATATTTTTGGCCATGAACTGAATTCTAAGGTCCAAAGGAAAGATTCCTTAGTAAGCTTTTTTCCTTTAAAATATCACATTTTTTAAAATCTTATTTATTTTTTTAAATTGGAGTTCAATTTGCCAACGTATAGCATAACACCCAGTGCTCATCCCATCAAGTGCCCCCCTCAGGGCCCGTCACAGTCACCTCCACCCCCCGCCCACCTCCCTTTCCACCACCCCTTGTTTGTTTCCCAGAGTTAGGAGTCTCTCGTGTTCTGTCCCCCTTTCTGGTATTTCCCACTCATTTTTTTCTCCTTTCCCCTTTATTCCCTTTCACTATTTTTTATATTCCCCAAATGAATGAGAACATATAATGTTTGTCCTTCTCCGATTGACTTATTTCACTCAGCATAATACCCTCCAATTCCATCCACATCGAAGCAAATGGTGGGTATTTGTCATTTCTAATGGCTGAGTAATATTCCATTGTATACATAAACCACATCTTCTTTATCCATTCATCTTTCAATGGACACCGAGGCTCCTTCCACAGTTTGGCTACTGTGGACATTGCTGCTATAAACATTGGGGTGCAGGTATTCTGGTGTTTCACTGCATCTGTATCTTTAGGGTAAATCCCCAGCAGTCCAATTGCTGGGTCAGAAGGCAGATCTATTTTTAACTCTTTGAGGAACCTCCACAAATTTTTCCAGAGTGGCTGCACCAGTTCACATTCCCACCAACAGTGCAGGAGGGTTCCCCCTTCTCCACATCCTCTCCAACATTTCTTGTTTCCTGCCTTGTTAATTTCCCCCATTCTCACTGGCGTGAGGTGGGATCTCATTGTGGTTTTGATTTGTATTTTCCTGATGGCAAATGATGCAGAGCATTTTCTCATGTGCTTGTTGGCCATGTCTATGTCTTCCTCTGATATCACTGCATTTCTGAAGTGTCTGGGTGATGCAGTAGGTTAAGTGCCTGACTCTTAATTTCAGCTCAGGTCTGATCTCAGGGTCGTGAAATCCTCCCCACGCTCAGTGAGGAGTCTGCTTAGGTTTCTCTCTCTCTCTCTCTGTCCCTCCTTTCCCCACCTACCCCCTTAGATAAATAAGTAAATCTTAAAAAAAAATCACTGCACGCCTTTTATTAGCTCTTGATTTTCATTACAAACGATGATGAGTTAAAAGGGGTTGAAAGGTATACTGATTCAAATAAGGAAACAGTGAACAAAAACAATACTTTTGACTTTAAAAATCTTTGTCTTAATTTTTTTATTATAAATAATTTATTTTCCTTATGGCAAGTAAGTTAGAGTTTTCTCCATGTGTGATTATCAGGATAGAAAAAAGTAATAAAAGTACAACTTTTATTACTTACGTAATATAAGCAGGTAAGTTCCATGAGGCATGTAGAATACAATTGTATTTTTTATTTATTCACATTCTTAAACATGTAATTTAAAAATATAGGGCAAATTAATAGTTTCTTACACATTTTCTACTCGAACACGCTGATAGTCAGAGAGTATAGCACCTACTGATATCCCTTCTACTTCTTCTTTTTCCTGAAAAATAAAAGAAAAAACATAAATTTAAAAATAAACCTGTGGCTACACATCATGCTCTGAAATTTACTAAAGAACTTTCCATCTTGAAAAATTTATGAAAATGAAGTCCACATTCAGAGAAAATAAACAGATTTAAATCATACTCTCAGCTATGGGGAAAATAATTATTTTACTTAAAATCCCAATAACTAGAAACTATTTTCCATGGAGAAGGCAAAGACTTAGATGGTACTTTCAAAATGTTTTCTCACTTAACATATTTTTAAAGACTCAATGATGTTCAGTTGAAATTTTTGAGAAATTTCTATTTAAGGACAATGTTTTCTCAGACTCAGTAACTTTACAAAAAATAAGCAATGGCATAAGTAGAAAAAGGGACACAATGATTTTTATCTGTATCTCAGAAAACGTAAGATTAACATGGGAGCATCCAGGAAGCAGAGATGGTAGAGGCATGACTGGAATAACAGTATAGCCCAGTGGATAAACATTCCACGATAAGAAGGAAGCAATGAATTATTACCAATAGAGTTACAACTGAGATTAACCAGCAATGCATCCAGCAGAATCTCATAGCAAAGACGACTAGTCTATGCTCTTTAATGACAGAGGATATGTAAATTCAAATATGATCAAGTTTGCAAATGATACAAAGCTAGGATAGATTTTAAACATAAAGAAAAGAAGATCAATCCAGTACATGGATGGATATGGAGAACTTGGGGATTTGGAAGGACAGGTCTAAGATGAAATTTAATGTAAAAAAATGTAAGAACAATACACAATACAGGTATACACTAGGGAACTGTTATCTAGAAAACAGATACAAAGAAAGTGACTGGGGGGTAATTACTTATAACAAACCAAATAGAAATTCTCTGAATAGGCATAAAAGAAAAATCCATCTTTATATGGAGTATAGAAGAAACTACTTGAGAGAGATGATTTCATTATTAATACTCTTTCCATACTTGGAAATCTACAAAGAAAAGAAAAAAAAAAAAGAAAAGAAAAAGAAAAGCAACAGTGTCTCACATAAAAACATATGTAATATTCAGACATACTGAAATACTCGAGTGTGTCCTAATAGGATGCCATAATAAATAAACAAAATGCACAAGAGGAATCTCTCATGTCTTTGGAGATAAAGCCAATTTAAAGTTTCCTCTCCAGAATGATAAAGAAGTATATGCTCAAACAGCCCCAAAATAAAATGATTCTATTAGATAAGGATAACAGGAAAAAAGCTATTTCCTTTACTTCCCTAGTTTAGCAACTCTGTGAGAGCATTTGCTTATAACCTTTCTCTTCACTTCCTAGTCATTTTTTTTTCATAAGTCATTGTATTCATTAGAAAAGGTCAAGGCATAGTGTTCCTGAATAAATGCAAATATGGCACAGATCAGAGTAGTGAACAGTGTCATCAAAAGATAAAAATCAGTTCCATTCCTATACCATACAGTTGTTTATAAGTTCTGCCATAAGGAAATGTCAAGTTCTGAATATTAGATATGCATGTATTTCTCTGAGCTGGGACATCCACCTTCTTCTGCCCTCAGCCATTGGTATTCCTGGTTCTTGGGCCTTGGAAATTGCACTGAAATTTGTATCATTGGCTTCCCTGGTTCTTAGGCTTTTGGGTTTGGACTGGAACCATACCATCAGCTTTCTGGGGCCCCCAGCTTGCAAATGGCAGATCATAGGACTTCTCGGCCTCCATAATCAGATGATAATCTCTCATAATAAATGTCTTTCTGTGTATCTTTATATATCCTTAGTTCGCTGTTTCTCTAGAGAACCATGACTAATATATAACCTTTAACATTCAACTCTACAGTCCAGTTACAATAAACTTTTCCAACATAGTAAGTCCTTAATAAGCCATGGGTAAGACTTCTGTTGACTCCTTAACCATTTAGAACATACTACTAACTGAAGAAAGGCAAATCAGACCTTTAAAAGATAAAGATCTAACAGAGTCAATCTACTCCATAAAAAACATAAAGCTATAAGCTCAGGCCCTAACCCATAACCTACATCTCTTGGGGGGAAAAGTTACTAAATTAACAACAGCAACAAAATAACAGCAGTGGAAGTGTCAACTAAGAAACAAAGAAAAAGTGACCACTAGGATCAAAGATAAACTGAGGTTGCATGAAGACAGAGTCAAATAAATCACCTTGTGCCATAATGGAAATAAAAAATGAATGTGTTGGAGAAAATAATTAACACAGAATCTGGGATCCAGGAATCTGGCCACATTCAAACCACCCTCCTATGATACAATTCTACGACCACTGTGCAACCTTTAGACTCTAATTTAGGCTCCCTCTTGCTTTCAGATCAAGAAAGATTATGCTAACCCATCAGAACAAGCATTCTCATCCTTTTAACACAAATGCTCTACATTATAATGAATTGACATTCTGGCTTACACAGTCTTAAACCAATTTGATTTATATTAATCTGTACTAGAGACACTAATAACTTCTTGGTACACTGTCAAAATCAGGTCTCTAGACTAGAGAACTATACCACAGTTGTTCACCAAAAGTAATATCACCAAGCTTAACCAGTCATGTAATTCTCTCCAAGAATAAGGCTAATTGTCATTTTTCTTTATTCATTTAAGTAACAAAATAAGGGACTTGATATATAAGGGATGGTCAGCAGTATGGAGTAGTAGTGCAGTTGAAAGCATGCATCAAGAAGTAAAAGGAAAAAAGGTCTAGAAAAGGCAGTTTGGATCAGATTGTTCAGAAATGTGGCCTGCAATGAGAAGGCAATGAAGAGTCCTTCTCTGTACAAATTTTTAAAAATAATTCTATTAAGGCACAATTTACATACAATAAACTGTATCCATTTAAAGTCCACAATTCATTGAGTTTTAACAAATGTACATTCCAGTGAAACTACCACCCCAACCAAGACACAAATCCGGGGATTCCTGGGTGGCTCAGAGATTTAGCACCTGCCTTTGGCCCAGGGCACGATCCTGGAGTCCCGGGATCGAGTCCCACATTGGGCTCCCAGCATGGAGCCTGCTTCTCCCTCTGCCTCTCTCTCTCTCTCTCTCTGTCTATCATAAATAAAAAAATAAAAAAATAAAAAAATTAATCTTAAAAAAAAGACACAAATCATTTTTATTATACCCAAATGATATCTTGTGCCTCTGCAGCCCAACCCTCCTCCCTTGACTCCTGGTTTCAGGACTAACCTGCTTTATGTCATTATGCATTAGGTTGCATTTTTTCAAATGTTATATATACATACATGATACAATATATATCCTTTAGTTTCTACCCTCTTTCACACAGTATGATTTTGAGATTAATCCACGTTGTGTGTATCCATAGCTCATTCCTTTGTATTCCATTTTAATCCATTGTATGGATATACAACATCTGTTTATCCATTCTCTTGTTGATGAATATTTGGGTTGCTTCTAGTTTGGGGGTTCTTGTGAATAAAGCTACCATGAATTTTTCTATAGGTCTTTGTGAGAACATATATATGTTCGTTTCCCTTGGATTGTGTAAATGATTTTAAGAAGTAAGATATGATCATATTTACAAGTAGAAAGACAAGACTGGTAACTGTTAAGGGTAAACTAGAGAGTAGATAAAGAGAAAAAGCTTAATCTGAAGAACTGAAGGATTCTGAACTGAAGGATGGAGATAAGAAGCTAAATTCCACAAACAATTTAAAGACAAAATTAATAAAACTTGGGAACCATCAGCACAAAGATAAGCAACATACATAAATGGTGGGACCAATGATTCTTGTTTAAGTGACTATCAGCTTAAGAACTACATGTCTTAAAAAAAAAATACTGAGTTTACTTAGCTTTGTGTATGTTTCTTCAGTTTGTTTTCTAGGTATTCAAAGTAGAAAAGACTATTAGGCATATTGAATTCTCTGGTGCTCAAGAGAGTATAGATAAAGATGTGGGTGTTATAAGCTAATATAAGAGAACTTAAAGCTGCAGGAGGAAACAAATCTAAGAAGCAGGACACAGAGCAAAAAGGGAGCTGAGTGTAAGGCTGTGAGGATACTGCAAAATGTAAGGACAGGAAGAATAAAGGGTCTTCAGTGAAGACACTGGAAAAGATAATAAGAGACACAGTGAGGACAGAGTAATGGTGTACGGACAAATACAAACTAACTCTATCTAGGAAAAGGAAAGATAAGATAAAATAACAATATCACCAAGTGCCTTGTATATACTAAAATCTGTGCAATGAAATCTGTATATCTTACCTTGGTTATTCCTGATAGCAATCAAAAATACTATTAAACTTATTTCATATATGAAAAAATAAGATTACTCCATTCAAACTGATATACCTGATTAATAGAATAAGAAGCCTTTACATTGGTGCCTGTCTGCCAACCACACCTGTGCTTTTACTTATATACATACACAGTGTTACATGCTGTAGAAAGTTCAATAGAACCACTGTATTTTATAATTAAGAAGTTAGTTATGATCACTGTGGGGAAAACTGTAGTCCTGTTTGATAAAAGAACGAAATATTTGACATACCATTGCCAAATTCTTCAAAAAATGAATTTCAGATCCTCAGTTAAATAAATGATTAATCATTAATATCTATTGCTAAATTCAACACAATTCATAGAATTTTGAGATCAAACACAAATTACAGTCCTGTCATCAAGATAACCAAAGGCACAGAAAATGACAATAAAAAATAATAATGTCAATAATAGGTAAGTTAGAGACAAAGACTGGACCCAGGCAGATTGCTGAGTCACAGGATTTCTCAGACATAAGTGGACACTACTCAGCTTAGAATATTATCACTATCAATGATAGATTTGTTACTTCAACTCAGAAAATAGTGAAGTCAGCAATGACATCACTGAGTATTAGAAACAGCAGCACATAATACCATTAAGAATTTATATTAGAAAAAAAAAAAGAATTTATATTAGTTACTGCTTTCAACAATGCTCCAAGGTAGACTATCATCATCTTTGTTTTGTAAATAAAAAATGCTAAAAGATGTTACCAAAGTCAGCTATAACCAGATTAGCTAAGTGCACATCACAGAGCCATCTGTTACCTATATCACCCCTTTCCCCAATCACTGTCAATATGAGACATGAGCAAGACTGCTGAGAAGTGAGTCTAGGCAATATGGCCAGTAGTAACAAAAGATAGGACATTTGCAAAAGCTAACACATATTCACAAACTGGTACAAACACAGTTTCATTTCTACCAGCACATACATAAGAAAGAACACAGGTGTGGTTAGCAGACAGGCCTCAACAACAACAACAACAACAACAAAATTAGCAATGTAGAAGACATATCAAAGATAGAAATTTCTACCATTCTGACTAGTCAGCAAATTGTTAAATATAATTTTTTAAGTAGAGAATCCTCCCCACCAATTTTCACTGTCAACCTGATCATCTACCACATTCCTATACTCATTTAGATCTTCTGTGTGCATTCTGTTCTGTTCCACTGATTTGACTATTTCTGGGTCAGCCCCACATTGTTTTAATTATAGCATCTTCAGAATATGTCTGAATACCTGTTAGTGCACGTCTAATCCTTGTCTTTTTAAATTGGGAGATATTAGTGAACTTCTAAGGTTTTTCTACAATTATATATTACAAATCTGCAATCTTTTTTTAAAAAATTTTTTAAGATTATTTATTTATTTATTCATAGAGATGCAGAGAGAGAGAGAGAGAGAGGCAGAGACACAGGCAGAGGGAGAAGCAGGCTCCATGCAGGGAGCCGGACGTGGGACTCGATCCAGGGTCTCCAGGATCACGCCCTGGGCCGCAGGCGGCGCTAAACCGCTGCGCCACAGGAGCTGCCCTCTGCACTGCATTCTTAAGGCAGAGGATTGTGGTTTGACCTTCAGCATTTCTTTCCTTTTGAAATAAACTATGTTGTGCTTTTAATTAAGCATAGCCCTCCTATACATAGGTGATTTTTCCCCCTGCTCTGGGGAAACCATTCTAAATATTTAGAAAAGAAGGAAATAAAAGACTAAAAGATCTAAGGATCAACAACTCTATCAACCTATCAGCATCTGTACCTATTGATTCTGCCTCCTATAAAAATGGTCTCCGAAGCCCTAAGTGCTTCCAAGCATCCCTCTGCATGAGATCCCAATTCATCCAGATAGCTCAAGGACTAAACTTTTATTCCCTACCACCCCTGCACCATCAATTTTTACTCCTGGTTCATGTTCATCATTATATAATATGCGGTGATAGCTGCCAAAAACTCATGTCTTCTTCCAGGTATCATTATTTCTTGCTATTAAAGTAAAACTCTTCAAAAGACCTTATATATTTTTCTCCATTTCCTCACCATCCATTCTCTTTTAAACCCACTCCAGGCCACCTTGAGTTCCCATCAGTCTCTTAAAACCTCTCTTATCATGTCAGTCAGTGACCACTAGGTTTGCCAAATTCAGTAGTCAATTCTCTGCCATTGCCTTATTTGAATTCTTCCTACCTTAATGGCTATTTCTTATTCTCCCTTACTGGCTCCTTGTCCTCTTCATTATCTCTAAAAATTAAAGTGCCCAGAGTTCAGTCCTTGGCTCTCTTCTCTTCTCTAGCTATATGCATTCCCCAGTGATTTCATCTGGTTGGATGGTTCTAAATACAATCTGTAAGTTAATAACTCCTGCCTCTCCTCTGAGATCCAGAATCCAAATGTCTACTCCAATGTCTACTTGGGTGTTTACTAAGAATCTCAAACTTGAACAGATTCAAAACAAAACTCTTGATTCAGGCACATACACGCATCACACCCAAAGGCCATTCCATATGGCTCCTCATCTTAGGAAATGACATTGCACAAATATTATTGCTCAGGCCAAGAATCTTAGTCATTCACGATTTCTCCTTCCCTTATGACCTATATCCAATCAAGCAATAGTTCCATTAGCTCCATCTTCCAAAAATATCCCAAATCTAACCAGTTTTCATCTCTTCTACCATTACCACTAGTCCTAACCACCATCACTCTCAATTGGACTACTGCAATAGTTTTCTAACTGGTTTCCCTAAGTTCACACTTCACTATAATCTATCTCCACAGAGTAACCAGTGATCTTTCAAAATATAAATCACAGCATGCAGCTCCTTGATTGAAAATTCTCTAATAGCTTCCCATTCTACTTAAGAGTAATATAAAGGGCCTTGTGAGCAATATACAAAGTTCTAAATGACCTGGACCCTTCCAACTTCTCTGACATCATCACCTATGACTATCCTCTCAACTCATTCCAGTGATCCACACTAGACTTGCTGTTGCTCATTTAAGCTTGTTTACATCTCAGAATCTCCTTCCGTATGCCTATGACACATTTCCTATAGATATTTACATGACTTGTTCCCTCACATTTTTAGGGTCTTGCTCAAATATCTCAGAGAGGCCTCTGACTTCTTTCTAAAATATTCCTACTACCCCCTCACTACCCTCTCCTACTCCTGTCACTATTTCCTTGCCCTAGCTTTATTTTCTTCATAGCATTACCTGAAATTATATCATATATTTACTTATTTAATTTTTAAATGTATGTCTTCACCTATATGTGGGCAGGTATTTAGTCCTGTGTTTCCCTACATCCTCAGCTCTAGAAAAGTACCTGGGACAACACTGAATATTCAATAAATATTCATAATTGAATGAGGTTGATTAAATAAAATTACGGTACTTCTATACTTTAATAATTATCCAAAAACAAAACTAAGGCAATTATTTTGTAACATACATGACAAAGGGTTATTAATATCTGTCTTTCAAATTAATAAGGAATAGGTTAACACCCAACAATAAAAATGAGAAAAGATATTAGGCATTTTTAAGAGAATAAATACAAATGACTAATTTCAACTTTCAAAAGAATGAGGAAAATACAAGCTAGAATTACTTTCTGTTAAAGAAATATATACATGTGTGGGAGTAATTGATTAGAATTTGATTAACACTCAAAGATGATTAGGATATACAGAGTTGCATAAGCTAATGCACTGCAGATGAAGTTGTTACTCATGCATCTTTTCTGAAAACCAATTTTGCAATATGTATTGAGAAGTCTTATTATGTTTATTCTCTTACACCTAGCAATTTCACACTTTACTTCCAGAAATTTAGTCTATAAAAATAACTAACTGTGCACAAAGTTTATATATAAAGATTTTCATCTAATTACATTCTTCATGTTTTTGGAACAAAAATTTGAAAATCCTAAAATCTCAAATAATAGGATAGTTGAATAAACCGTGGTATATTTAGAAGAGAGAAAACAAAGCAGTCATTAAAAATATTTTCAAAAGATATGTAATATAAGGAACTATTTATGTCATAAGATTCAGTGAAAAAAATTTCCACAGGTTGTGTATTAAAATACATGGGTTTTTTGGAAATATCCATAGGCAAGAAATGAGGACCAGAGACCATTTAGATTTATAACTTCCTATTTATAACTTTATACTTTCTCAAATATTTTTATACCATATGTATTACTTTTGCAATCAGGGAAAATATTATTAAAAACACACCTATGCATATGCGTATTCATCTTTTATCCCATGTGTAAATAAACTGGCAGGCAAAATTACTCATGTATTTATTAAACAGCAATAAGTAAAACCCCAGTGTGTGACCAATCCTATATGAGGAAGGGGAAAACACATTTGAAAACAGCACAGTTGGAACCTTTAGAAATTAAAATCCCATAAGGGATGCAGAAGAATGGACATTTTAAAGAAAATAAGTGACATAAGTCTATACAACGTAAAATAAACTATAAAAGAAGAAATTCTTGCCTGGGAGGAATGACATTAGGAAATATATTTTTAAAAATTCAGTCAGACATATCAATTTTCTGCCTTTCTTGACTACAAGAAAACTGATAACTGCTCCTACTATCTTCCTGTATCTTCCTTAGTATACTTAGTACTAAGTATTTATACTTTATTTTTTTTTAAGATTTTATTTATTTATTCATGAGACACACAGAGAGAAAGAGAGGCAGAGACACAGGCAGAGGGAGAAGCAGGTTCCACGCAGGGAGCCCGACGTGGGACTCGATCCCGGGTCTCCAGGATCACACCCTGGGCTGATGGTGGCACTAAACCGCTGAGCCACCCGGGCTGCCCAAGTACTTATACTTTAGTACAAAATCCACCAAATATTTTTCTTCAAAGAAATAAGTCCGACTCTAAAAAAGAAATATATATAAAACTTATCTGCTAACAAACTGACACAATCTTAATTGCCTATCTCCATTTGGTATCTGATTATATGGTTGAATCTCCTATAATTAATGAGGGCCTAATATGGCCTCACATGCCATTAGTCTTACTCTCATCACCAAAAGAAGTATGAACATAGACCTGCCCATAGTCCTTAAGTCTTATTAATGCCTACTCTTAATATCGGTGCCCTACAGTATCAGGAACACAGATACTCAAGGATGGAAAGGGACTTCTACTATGAAATGTATCTGCTCTGGTTTTCTCAAAGAGATGCGAAGCTCTTCCCTATCACAGCTAAAAGGCACCCAATACAGAGGTTGGGATGGTGAAGGCATTCAGCCATCTGGCAATAGTGATAATGACAAGTTTATAAGGAGGGTTTTCAAGGTAGAAATCCAGACCCAAATTAGATTTGTTTACTCAATATTCACTCGTCCCCAGATGAAGAAGTTGGTTCACAAAGCCAAGATAAATTGAAAACAAACTGTCCTTTTTTTTTTTTAAACAAATGAAAACTAGACCTACTTATTCTAAAGATAAGAAGATATGCAGCTTGCATTTATTGGAGAAATTATTTTCTTTGAAAAATGCCTCAGTTACCAGTATTATTCTGTTAATGAGTTCCTGCCTGTTGAGAAAAAAATGATCTGCTGAATTTAAAGTGTTTTTCATCTGAAAAGCATTCTAACATTTTTAATATGAACCATTCATTAGAGAAGCACACTTGCAGTAGAGCTCTGAGTGGTGATATTTGGACTTCTGGCAACATGACATTATTAAATAAGAAACATTTGTGAATGCCAATGATGTTCTAGGGCCTGGATAACTAAACAAGAAATTTATATGGCCAGTAAAGCACTAGATGAAAGCTTTTCCTTAAACTTCTAATTCTTCACTTGAGTTGAATTACATAAGTCTAAGTTAAAAAATAACTAGAGATATTAATACTATTTTATATGAAATAATTCTGAAAGTGACACTGAAAATTTTCAATTGGTAATGATTTCAAATGATATAAATTCCAACTAAAACTTTTGTTTGACTTGTTAAAAAGGCTTTTTTCTTAGCATCATCAATATAAGACACTTCTGAAGTGGAAAATGATCACCATCTGGAGTTCTTCCATTAAACAGTGAGCTCATGACAGAGTATTAGGTCACTAATTTGGAAGATTATTGTCTCCCTTTGTGAGCTTTCTCAATTAAATAGGGAAAAAAGTTGTTAAGGCTGAAAATTAAATGACAAAGAAATTGCAGAAAATCATAATCATTTGTTGTTTATTTCCATTTAAAGCTAGTATATTAATTTACTTTTAAGTCTCCATCTTAGTTGCCACAGTATTACTCTTCCGGTTTTGAATAAATTAGCTGTTTGCTACACAGTGAGTCCCAACCTCAATGCAGAAACTGAGAGTTTATTATTCATCCTAGACCAAATTCAATCTAAATATGAAGCTGAACAGAAGCCTAGAACTATAGTTTCTTTTACCATTGAGTTTCCCAAGAATACTCTTCTTGCTAAAAAGATAAGGTGACTTCTGTGAAACTCTTTAACAACAACAAAATAAATAAACAAAGGATTAAATTGTTAATACTTACTGGGAGAATAAAACAAACATCAGAAAGTGTTCAATTCTAAGCAAATCAGTTTGGTAGAAAGTGTTTAATCTGTTTAGAAACTGCTTTCTATATTCATTTTATAAGCTCCTAAAAAAACTTCCTTTGATTTGTTTGAGAGGACTTTTAGAATGCAACTCAGATGAGGATTATTATATTTATATGATTTAAAAATTATTCCAGCTTTACTGAGTTCTATTTGGCAAGTGGAGTTATAAGCTATTCAAAATGTGCAACATGGTGATTTGATATACACATACATTTTGCAAGAATTTAGAATTTTTACTATCAAGTTAATGAACGGATCCATCACCTCAAGTATTTTCTTTTTTCTTTTGGTGAGATTCAAATTCTACTCTCAAAGCAAATTTCAGTGATACAATTCACTATTAACAACAATAGTCATGTTACACACTAGATCCTCAGAACATTACTCATTTTAATACTGAAAGTTTACACCTTTTTACCAACCTCTCCCTATTTGCCACATTCCCCAACCCTTGGTAACCACCTTCCCACTCTAGGAGTTCAACTTTTTAAATTTATTTATCTATTTATTTATTTATTTTAGCTCTACATATAAATGACACCATGTGGTATTGGTCTTTGTCTGGTTTATTTCACTTAATATAATGCCTTTACAGTTCATCAATGTTGTTACAAATGGCAAGATTTCCTCTTTCTCTTAAGACTGAATAATATTCCATCCTGTATGTATATACTGTATTTTCTTTATTCGGTCATCTGTCAATGGACACTTAGGCTGTTTCCAGCAAAGTGGCTTTATCCATTTACATTCCCATCAAAAGTGCACAAGGGTTCCCTTTTCTCCATATCCTTGTCAACATCTGTTATTTCTTGTCTTTTTGATAATAGGTATCCTAAGTGATATCTTATTCTGGTTTTGATTTGCATTTCCCTGATAAGTAGCAATTTTGAGTACCTCTTCATATACCTGTTGGCCATGTGTATGTCCTTTGGAAAAATGTCTATCCAGGTTCTCTGCTCATTTTTTAATCAGGTTGGTTGTTTTGTTTTGTTTTTTTTTTTTTTGCTCCTGAATTTTGTGAGTTCCTTGTATATTTTGGGTATTACTCCCTTACCAATATATATGGTTTGCAAATATTTTCCTCCCATTTCATAGGATGCCTTTTTGTCAATTTCTAAGGCTGTATGGAAACATTTTAGTTTGATATAGTCCCATTTGTTTACTTTTGCTTTTGTTGCCTGCACTTCTGGTGTCAAATTCAAAAAGTCATTGCCAAGACCAATATCAAGAAGTTTACCTCCATGTGTTCTTCTAGGAAGTTTATAGTTTCAGATCTTACATTCATGTCTTTAGCCCATTTTGAGTCAACTTTTATTTATGGCATGAGATAGTGGTCCGGTCTCGTTCTTTTGCATGTAGCTAACTAGTTTTCCCAACACTATTTATAGAAGTCACTATGTTTTTCTCCATTGTATATTCTTGGCTCCTTTGTCAAAATTAATTGACTGTATATGTATGAGTTTGTTTTGGGACTCTCTATTCTCTTCTATTGATCTATGTGTCTGTTTTTATGGCAACACCATACTGTTTTGATTACTATGGCTTTTTTTTTTTTATGGCTTTGTAATATAGTTTGAGATCAAGAACTATGCCATCACAAAGCTGTGATGCCTCCAGCTTTGTTCTTTCTCTTGATTGCTTTGGCTATTTGAGGTTGTTTGTGGCTCCATACAAATGTTAGGATTTTTTTTTTTTTCTGTATCTGTGAAAAATGTCATTAGAATTTTGATAGGATGCACTGAATCTGTAAACCACTTTGGGTTATATGAACATTTTAACAACATTAATTCTTCCAATTGATAAGCATGGAACATTAAAAGACATTAACAGCACTATACAATTAGGCTTATATTTTTAAAAGATTATGTGGGAGTATCAATCAGAAAAGTATAAAGTTAGAAGTAGAACATCTGCATGGGATATCCTAAAGAAATCAAAGTAAAAATATGATAAAGGACTAAACTAAAGTAGTGGTTATGATGATAACAAGGAATGGCAGCTTTATGACATATAAAAAGACCAATGGATTTTAGTGGCATGTGGCTGAGAAAGGAATCCAGAATCCTCTCAAGTTTTTGGTTTGGTCACTTGATGGAGAGCAATGGCTTTGATTCTGTAAGAAATACACGTATTTGGGGAGGAATATTAAGAATACTATTGTAGACATTGAGTCTTACGTGCCTTTAGTCATTCAGTGAGAAATGAGTATATACAGTTGGGTATGGAGCTCAGAAAACAGGTATAATTGGGTGATATAAATGTGTACATCAATGGTAGCTAAAGCCAAGAGAAGAAATCAAATAGCAAGGAAGTGTAGACTGAAAGAAAATGAAGAATGAAGCTCTGAGGAACCATAACAAGTGGGCAGAGAAAGAAGGGTGTTGAAAGAAAACTAAGGACAGAGAGATTGGAAACTAGGAGGGAGAGATATCACAGAAACCAAGATTGAAAAGTTTTTTTTTTTTAAAGATTTTATTTATTCATGAGAGACACAGAAAGATAGAGAGAGAGAGAGACAGACAGAGAGAGAGAGAGAGAGAGAGAGAGGCAGAGACACAGGCAGAGAGAGAAGCAGGCTCTATGCAGGGAGCCCGACATGGGACTTGATCCCAGAACTCCAGGATCCCACCCTGGGCCGAAGGCAGGCGCTAAACTGCTGAGCCACCCAGGGATCCCCAAAAAGGGTTTTAAAAGAAGGAAAGCCCACAGTACTGAGTATCACAAAAAAAGTCAAGATAAATTTTAATAATCTGGTGCTAATGGAAATCAAACTGAAGCAGGATAAGAGAATGGGTAATGGGAAAGAAAATAAATAAAAGTAAATATTCCAAAAGAACTTGTTAAAAAGACATGGTACAACTGCTAGAAAAATGTAGAATCAGAGGGGAATGTATTATGTTTAGTACCAAAAATTTACAAAACATATTGCTGGCACCACTATGGAAAGAATCTGGTATGCCATTTCCCAGTTCAGTCCTACTTTTACTAACATACAGAAACACTATCCAGTTTAAGAATGACATGGTCATGAGATGTATCTAGCTTTATAATCTCTTAAAGCATGGGTGTCCTTCAAAAAGCAAAACCAAACAAAAGAAAACCTCAATTACTTTTACCTCAATTGTAAAAAATAATTATGCTCTCAGAAGAAAAGCTTTAAGTTTATATTTTTCCTTTAAAAATGTCCAAAATTAAATTTACCATAATTACTACAGAAAACTGACTTATAGTGAAAAGAATACATGATATTAAATGTAACCAAGGAAGCCAATAAAGTGAATTATTAAAAAACAAAACAAAACAAAAAAACAGGAAAAGGGAAGGCCTGAGTTAGAATGCTCAGTTTCATAGCATACTCAAAATCTTGTACAAATCTCTGATAAGTATAGTTTCTTCATGAAATACAAATGATAATATCTAGTTCATAGGGTTCTGTGAGGCAACTAGTAGAACATAGAAGACAGTACTCAAATATTCATAAAAAGCAGAAAATAGTTCTCAAATATTCATAAAAAGCAATACAAATATTGCTTAAAAATTAACCCCCTTTTACTTCCTCATTTCTCTGTTTTTGTCACTTACTTCTCCTACCCTCAAAACAGTCAAGTAATTTTAGATTCTTCACTCTCTGTGGGTACTTGCTTAGAGCTAGACAGTCATTGAGTTACAAAGACTTCCCATATCTAGTCACTACGTAGAGCATATTAGGCATTTCACTATGGTACTCCCAGTTCAGATCCTCTCAGCTCTCCCTGAAACAACATTGGTAGGTCCTCCACTGCTCTCTCCACCTCTAATTTCTTCTCCTGCCAACTGATCCAACTAACAGATTTACCTTCCTCAAATCAACCCCTTTGTATTCTCCATCTGCCAAATAATTTTCTCTCTCTAATCTACATTTATTTTTATAAACCTTTATATAACCATCTACTATTCAGGCTGAATATGCTAATTTCCATCTCCCAACCTTTGTTCTTACTCGACTTTCCATTTGCATTTTTTTTCCCCTGGCCCCAATCTCCACCAAGTGCAATCTTACTCATTCTTTAAAACCCATGAAGCCACATCTGATTCCTCTGAAGAGAAGTGACCCACCCTCCTTTAAACCCTTTATAGCTCTTACTCTGTACATTTCTTGAAGCCCTTTACATAAGTTATTTTATATGTATGGATTTTTAGGTTCCTTTAGCAACCACACAGCACTCAACATAGTGTCTTACATTCAGTCATCAAAAAGTGCATGAAAATAATTCAGTCCTTTCAAGGGATCCTACAGTTATTAATAAATGTAAAGAATAGCTATTTTATTATTTAGCAATATTAAAATTACACAAGATTAGGACTTCAATGACTCTATCAAAGCCCAACTAGAAAAAAAAAAAAAAACCCACCCTTAAGAATAAAGAAAAGTACAGGGAAATGATTACACATGTGGCAGGACTGAAAAGGCAAAGAGAATATCGTGAGGTAACCCAGGACCAGCGGTAACAGAAAGCAGTTACTACCCCTAAGCTGAAGGGACAAAGGACTTCTCTAGACCCCAGGAACTAAGGAGTCTGGAAGCAACTGGAATTTCAGTGGATGTGACTAAGAGGCAGGCCAGCCCCAGGAGATAGATACTCCACCCAGGCAGAGAAGGAGTCAGAGTTTCTCCCTTCTTTTTGATCATCAGTCTACGCAGTGGCTTGCACTGGACAAATTCAAGGCAAAGCCAGCAAAAAGGAGCAAGGAAATCTAAGCCCACTGAGCCCCACTAGAATACCAAACAGTGCCTAGAATGGACGAAGAATGGATGTTAAAACAAAGAGGTCCAGGACCAACCAGTACAATGACCTTTCACAATATAGAATTATTTAAGAAAATTTAAGGAAGGGGAATGACTTACCAAAGTATAATGTCTAAAAATCAGCAACATAAATCCCAATATTTTCTTTATTCAGTAAATTACTCAAAAAGTACTTGAGTTTCTATGTGTATTCTAGATTGAGCAATACACAGGCAGACATCACCTGTACATTCATGGATCTTACTGTCTAATAAAGGCATTCCAGAATACATCAACCTTTTAAATAGATATAGAAATACCATAAAATTCAATGGTTTCCAGCATCACCACATAAAGGGTTCAAAATAGAGGGTTACCAGCTCTATTTGAAATTTTTTCTTCTGATTCTCTTAAGTGCTAACCTGGAAAATGACAGAAACAACTTCACTGACTATAACCAAAAATGGAAATTTAGGAGGAACAGTCTTTAAGATGCTTGGTTTCAAACTAAGAAATACTTTGCTAGGAATCAGGCAGAGGTAGCAAGAGAATCTATGTTTATAGGTGCTCCTTAATAAATGCCATGCAGATTACTAAACAAACAGGAGTTGTCTCATTTTTACATGAAGTCTGGTGACAAGAACAAAGTCATGGTGCCAGCTTGAAAGATGAAGCAGGTGCTGTGATTTTCATAACCTCACCAAACAAATCAGAGGCATCATTATCTGGTAAAGGAGTTAACACTGAGATATGTGTTCCCTTCATCAAAAGTATAAAAATAAAAGCCTAGATTAAAAGTAACATAATAATTGCATTTAGGCAAAGCTCAGTTCCTCCAGTGTTTCTACTTCACTTTCACATCCAGAACTACCATACCCACAGTACTTCTGATACCAGATGTGTGGGTTTTTTCCCCACATCAAGCAATTCTGCGATACCAGTGTTCTACAATTAACTCAATTCTGACACTAGCCATCTGGAGTTAGCAAGGGATCCCACAGGTTAACGGCTCAGTCCTGTAAGACTGCCTCTCCCACCCCTCACATGCCAATTGCAAGTGATAGGTCCCTAAGGTTACCCACAACTTCTCCAACTTGACTACATTTGGAGGTCCCCATAAACATTCTGAACATTTTGAATTCTGAACCAGGTGAATGCACTGCCTCCACAATAAATAAATCAAATTAACAGTAACATCAACAATAAAATCCTCTAAATCTTTGCCCTCAGCAAATTTGGCAGGAAACTGATTTCTAAACCAAGTTATTTTTCCCCCTCTAAGAGAGAGAAAAATTGAAGGGAAAAATTCCAATTAGCCCTGATCTGCATATTATTGCCTGAAGTGCTGTTACAGCTATAGAGTCACTAGGTTTAAAACTGTAGCAGAATGTTGCCACATAAACATATGGAATTGCACAAAGGGAAGCAAATACTGAGGACCAGTACATTCTTAACAATTCTTTGCCCTTGATAAACACACAGACAAGTGTGCATGTATACACACACACACACATCAGTCATAACATTAAAGTTTCAAGGCAGAGACTGTACTTTCCAGAATTATTTCAAGGTTAACCTGCTGATGGCCTGCATAAGGTTTGGCTAGTTAAGATGAAACACAGATCTATTTGCCATTTATTTTGCAGTAGATCATCTTTTAGTTACTCATTTTAGCATTTCTGAGAAAGAAAAGAATGCTGATCACCAAACGGTGATCTCAAACCATATTGGAATATTATATAAATGTAAAAAGTTAAAATGATTAAAGGACTTTTAATGTTGATTGTTAGCATCATCTAACTTATGAAATATCAGCTTTATAACTGAACTGAAAAGTATTAAGTAAATGCATAAAATGTTTTCATTTAGACCTTTGATATTAAAAGTTGGGACATAAAGGCCCAGTCCTATAAAAGGCACAGTGAGAATACTGCCTCTTATGCCACCTGCAAACTATCACAATTGAGAGAACTAAAGAAAGCTTCAACAGCTAGCACCATTCTTGATTTTCTCTCTCCCTCAGGCTTCACCTCTGCATCTGGATAACGAAGAAGACATAGTAAAGTATATTTAACCTAAATGCAGTTATCTTGGTTCCAGCTAGCAAACATTAGATGTTGAGAACAGAGAGGGTGGACAGCTAGAATTAAATGAAACTTGGAGACGATCCTTGATAAGTCCTCTTTTGAAGTATTAAACTGCACATATATATCCATGAGATCACTGGTGTGATTTTCTAGGTCAGGGTCACATACCAGCTGTGCGGCAGATCTAGAAATAAACCCAGATCAGTAATGGTTTCAGAAGCTTTAGATATCAATATTCATTTAGTTTCTCCAAACTTATTCAGCAATCAAAGCCCCTCAGAAATCATAAAACTGGAGAACCTAATTGGAGCCAGTATTCCAAACTTGCCAAGGTCTTTCCAGACTGAGCACTGACTGAAATGATATCCGGTTACAATTAAGGGAATGCAATGCTACTGGGGACATACTGATTAAGTTGAATTATGCATTTCTTAGGTCAAATCTTTGATATTCTGTGGATATTTCAGAAAAGCAAACTTTTCTGATATGGATGCTAAAGGAATGGAGGATTTTTTTTTTTTAAGATTTTATTTTTATTTATTAGAGAAAGAGAGAGAGAGACAGGCAGAGAGACAGGCAGAGGGAGAAGAAGGCTCCATGCAAGGAGCCTGATGTGGGACTCAATCCCGGGTCTCCAGGATCATACCCTGGGTGGAAGGCGGCGCTAAACTGCTAAGCCACCGGGGCTACCCGAAATGGAGGATTTTAATGTTGCTTTGAAGCATTTTGCATTTTGCCAAGGTTGTGTTAACATTTTGTATCATTAATTTCTGGACATGAAGCACCAGGGGAACCTGAAATTGATGTAAAAAAGACTCGATTTTTAAAAAAAGCCAAGAAGAGGGGTAATGGTAGCAGAACAATAAAAAATATACAATAATGATAACATAAATCAAAAGAAAAAAACTGAGAAGAATATTAAAAAACTATATAAGCCACAGCTCTGTCCTCAAAGAGTTTACTTGTTGCTAGAAAAATGGATGTATAAATAGATATACAAATAGAGAATACAAAACAGTAAAATGAAAGGAACAAAATAAATTTTTATAGAACATCAAAACATTGTTCTTATTCCAAATCTTTCCTTTTCATTTCTTCTGTACTCTTTGTAATTTTACTAATTTTTAACAAAAACCTTTAAAAATATGCAGCCATTTCAATGGTTAAATTATTAGATGACTTTAGCAAGAAATATTCCAAACTGAGTTCCCATAACAGAAATGGTATCTTATAGGATATATATTTCTAATCACTACCTATGGAATGGATCTTTGGCTAAAATTCCTAACATTTCTGGATCTCAGTTCCCTCACTGGTAAATAAGAGGATTAGACTTCATGTATATTATTTTGATATTGAGCTGTTGTGATTCCTAACATGATAGTGTCTAAAGAAAGGATAACGGAATAACACATGATAACACAGGATTTGAAGAGGGACACTGTGACTTGGTTCTGCTGTGTTAAATCAAATAAGTGAAACACAGGTTCACTTTTTCTAAAGCCTACCAAAGACTATCAAAGAAAATTAATATACACAAATGCTAGCAATGATTTTTCTGAAATACCAGAAAATTAGAATACACATTTAAACACAATCTAAAAATCTTAATTTTTTTTAAAAAAAGTCCATATAGAAGCACAAAAATTCTGCTTATTCTATTTGATGATTTTAGTTTATTGCTATCTATACATTATATGCCATATTCAATTTACAATAAAAAAAAACTAAAACTTTGTTACTACAAAGATATACTTCAAGATATACTGTATGGGATTACTCAGAGGTAAAACTTCTTTAAAACAAGGACCTATTATTAATCAAGTATAATAGTTACTAGATTAAATTCCACTTGCCAGTAATAATGTATATTATAAAGAAATCCCAATGTATTTAGTCTTCAGAATATTCATTATAGAACAATTATGACACATTAAAAGTGTTAAGAAAAATAATATATGAAATATAGGTAGCAAAAGACTGCAGTTTTCCAGTTAATAAAGCTTTTCATTTTTTGTAACATTTTCTTTCCATGGAAACTACTAAAATTTTGTATTCTAAAAATGAGCCTGAGACTTTCAAAATCCAAAACAAATCAAACTAAATAAAAACAAAGGCAACTGTAAATTATGACAAAAGAGTTAGAGGTAGGCACAATACTTTATCACATCTACAAAGATAAGACGTCTTAATTGTAGGTTTTATTTTTCAAACAAGCTAAAGTGATATTATTTTAGTTTTTATTATACCCTATGCATATCATTAATGAAAGTGGGAAAAAAACCCTAGAGGCTTACTGCTAGATTAAAATGTACAATTATACAATAACTATATATCAAAGTATAGCATTTACTGTCTGAATTACATAAAATTTTAAATAAATCCTTTTTAGATTTTTGTTGTTGTTTTGTTAAAAGGTCTTTGAAGGGGAGGGAGGTTTCTCTTGAATATTAACCTGGAATTCCTGTGCTTTGTTATACAGCATAACATTTTTCCAAGTTAAAAATGAATCATATTAAGAAGTGTTAAGAGCTATATAACAAACAAAGGTACTACAAAGGCTCCATAGCATCACTGTGCTAGCATCACTATATTTCATCAACCCAACATATTCATTCATTAGAGTGGTGCCATCATACACTTGGATAGTAGTGATATATTGGTTTCTGGTAGATGTATTACTTTTATGGGTCAGACCAGTGTAATATTTTATATACTACAGTACATAGTTATTTCATTCATTTAGAAATTTCATTTCCTTGTCACAGTCTAAAATGAATTTTTCTGAACATTCATAGTAGTTTCATTTTCTCTTTCCAAAATGTCTTAACTGGCCAACTAACCAATTGTTTAAATTAGTGTGACTTACATGGGTTTTCTTCAATTTCACATTCTCACTTTTTATCTAGCCATCTTAGAGTTCAGCAAAAAGAAAATTAGTGATAATGCTTTCAATTTAATTAGTATATTACATGCACTGTAATTATTAGCGGGAAATGTTATATTAATGAATGTAAAAGTTAGCAGTAAATTACCTTGTAGCTATTATCAATTTCCCAAGCTACTGCTCCTTAAGATAACCCTCTCCCTATGGTCCTTCCGGTAATTTTTCTTTGCCTGATAAACATGATGATTAAATAGCACACAGAGCAAACCTTTGATACTTTTTAAATTAAATCCATGCCCAGCCTAAGGGCTGTGTCTGATTTCAACTAAATGTGTCAGTTAATCAGATAAAAAATTATCAGTAACTCAAAGAAACAGCAGCCTTAGGCTTCATCAGTGCCAGGGAAAGCTGAACAAAATAAGACATTCAGACAATATCACATTATGTGTAAAGGTTACTGATAAGCCTATAACTAAACAGAACTGCTTACCACTGTAACAATGTCTGTCTGGAAAGAAATGTTATATTCAAATTCAAATTCCTCTAAAATTTTATTTTATTTTTTTTCCCCTCTAAAATTTTAAAGAAAAAAATAATTTAGAGAAAAGGCTGAGGATACTTTATCCATACACACAAACACGCATGCACACACACACACACATATATATGAACAAATCCACATAAAGATAGTAGTAAAATTATGCAGTGGGTAAGGAAGGTGGGATTCTTAAAAATAGATTCTTGGAAAATTGAAAAAGAACTTATTATTACCAATACAACTTCTAGGATACTTCAAAAGTCATACCAAGTAAACCAAATATTTCATGGTTTGCTAGAGGAAGGCATATATAAATTCAAGACTATCCACACAGTTCTACCTACTGTCTAAAATGATGCAATTTCACCATTTTTTTAAACCTGTGGTAGTCAAGAGTAAAATCTTAAATTAATTAAAAAGATCATTTTAACCTGTAACAATGAGCACCAACAGTCATTTTCAACATTACCAATTAAAATAATACATATCATCAGGGTCCTGATTATTTTAGTAAGAGGATTTAAAAGCTCCTACAATTATTAGAAAGGCTGGCAAACCCTTAAACTTTCAGAGCATATTATGATTTTCAAAGCATTCTCAGATTCCTAATTAAGATTGCCTTCACTATAGAAGAAGGCTATCTTATAAACTGATATATCAGTAACAACTGCAAGAAAGAAACTAAATCTGAAAAGAACAGAAAATTATCATGAAACACATAATGGGCAACAGTTACGAAAAAAATCCATTTATAAAGCAGAACAGGAGCCCCAAACCTTCTGACAAAGAAAATTTCAAATTAATACTCCATTATCTTTATTCTTCTCTTCTACTATAATCAGATAATGTATTCAACTGTGACAAGATTCTCATTCCTCTTTATCAGCTGCAACTTTTCAGTAAGTAGACCTATGACAGGAGAACTGGGCCAATTCTACACAAATATAAGCTGTTAAATATCAGAGACCCATACAAATTAAAGTTAAAAATTTCACACTCACTACCCACATAAAAATTTAAGATTATCATATCTTTAAGTTTGGATTCTTAATACATTGAGAAATTCTAATTGAAAAGAGAATCATTAAAACCTTTAATTGAGACTCTATTATTGTAATAGTAGGGTCATTCACTAAAAATAACTAAAAGGAAAAAAAAAAGAATAATGTATTTTATTAAATGATGTATTTGTTATTGGATTCTAAATACACTTCCCTGTTTTCAAATGTATTTTTCTGAATAGTAAAAATTTTAGTCTTTAAAAATTACTCGAAATAGAACATTTAGTTTGGTATGTGATAACTGATATAAATTATAATAAGCTTTGAAGAAAACAAAATAAGTTAATCTTAAATAACTTTTTGATTTTATAGCAATAATCAAGTTTTGCTCCTAGTTTGAGTCAATAAGAAGACTTTATAACATTACCTAAAAAAAATCTAGTATCAGGTAGATGATTATTGGCAGCCCAATATACGTGCATTTTGTTTTTTACTTTAAAAGCACAGATATTTACAGAACATTTACTTAAAGATAATTCTTTCAAGAAATCCTATGTAAGAATGACCTCCATCAGAGACCTGATGACGACTTACATTTAAAACTGAATATAAGGGCAGCCCTGGTGGCGCAGTGGTTTAGTGCTGCCTGGAGCCCAGGCTGTGATCCTGGAGACCCGGGATCAAGTCCCACGTGGGCTCCCTGCATGGAGCCTGCTTCTCTCTCTGCCTGTGTTTCTTTCTGCCTCTCTCTCTCTCTGTCTCTCATGAATAAATAAATATTTTTAAAAATAAATTAAATAAAATTGAATATAAGCTTCCTGAGACTAAAATTATTCTGCATTGAAGAGATGCCGATAAGCAACCACAAAAATTAAATCTAAAGGCTAAAGGTTTCTATCCAACTACATACATAGCAATGCCTGTAGAATGCTTATAAAACCTACAGTAGTTAATATTTTTATTCTTAAACAAAATGTTCAATGTTTAAATCAACCACTATCATATTTTACATATACCATGCTAATATTAAACTTAACAATTCCACTAAAATAATGGAATAAGAAAATCTAAACCATTTTTTGAAGATTTTATTTATTTATTCATGAGAGACACCAAGAGAGAGGCAGAGACATAGGCAGAGGAAGAAGCAGGCTCTCCACGGGGGGCCTGATGGGGGACTCAATCCCAGAAATTCAAGATCATGCCTTGAGCCAAAGGCAGATGCTCAACCACTGAGCCACCCAGGTGTCCCATATCTAAAACATCTTCTATTTAAGAGCGGGCATTGTCTTTAAGAAAATATTATTTTTAAGATAATTAAGAATTTGTCCTATTTATCCCATATGAACTCTATCACTGGGTAACTGCTGAGTTACCAAATAATAGGCAAAGGGAAGACTCTCTTTAAAGAATATCCCAACTAGTAAACAAAGGAGGAATGATAGAATCATTAATATCTCCATTTTGCAACCTCCTTTTAAATAAACAAATCTAAGTAACAATCATCATACTGAGACTAGTGGATATCCATATACACAACGACTAACTTGGATTCTTACCTCATACCATACACAAAATAACTAAAAAATACATTATATCTCAAATGTAAAGATAAGAACTAAAAATATAAAACACTTAGAAGACTGGAGGAAATCTGAATGGTCTTAGCTTACAAATAATGCCAAATTTATAAAAGAAAAAAATAACCAATTAGACTTCTTTGTACTTTAAAATGTCACACTCAAAAAATGAAAAGATAAGCCATGGCCTGAGAAAATACTTGCAAACCATTTATCTGATAAAAGATTTGTATAGAGAATTTATAAAGAATTCCTGAAACTGAATATAAAAATACAAATGACAACCAAAAAGTGAGTGAAAGATTTCAACAAATATTCTACCGAAGAAGACATATGAATGCCTAAAAAGCATATAAAAAGCATTATTAGGGAAATGCAAATTAAAACAATGAGACTTCAGTCATACCCATTAGAATGTCTGCAATCAAAAAGAGAGACAATAACAAGTGGTGAGGAGAATGTGGAGAAACAAAAAACCTCATTCACTGCAGGTAGGAATTTAAAATGGTGCAATCATGTTCAAAAACATTTTGGCACTTCCTTAGAAAGTTTAGCATAAATTTACCCTATACCCAATAATTTCATTTCTGATATCTACACATAAGAAATGAAAAAATAGGGCAGCCTGAGTGGCTTAGCGGTTTAGCGCTGCCTTCAGCCCAGGGTGTGATTCTGGAGACCCGGGATCAAGTCCCACGTCAAGCTCTCTTCATGGAGCCTGCTTCTCCCTCTGCCTGTTTCTCTGCCTCCTCTGTGTGTGTGTGTGTGTGTGTGTGTGTGTGTGTATGTGTCTTTCATGAATAAATAAATAAAATCTTAAAAAAAAAAAGAAATGAAAACATATGTACACAAAATTTATATGTGAATGTTCATAGCACCATAATATACATATTAGCATCAAATTGGAAACAATTCATTTTCCATTAATTGCTGAATGGATAAGCAAAATGTGGCATACCTATATAATGGAATGCCATTTGGCAATAAAAAGGAATGAAATAATGAAACATGTACAACATGGATGAACCTGGAAAATATCATGGTAAATGAAAGATACTGAACACAGAAGACTACATATTAGACTATTTCATTTATAAGAAATGTTCAGAAGAGGCAAATCCATAGAAACAGAAAGCAGATTAAGATTAAGTAGGTTTCCTGGGGTTGAAATATGGGAGCAAGGGTTGAATGCAAATGATACAGAGATGGAGTAGAGATGTTCTAAAGTTGTATTACGGTGATGACTGCACAACTCTGGAGATTTACTAAAATCACTAAACATATATTTACCAGTGATTTTATATTACACAATGGGTAAATTACATAGAGTGTTGCAAATTATGCCTCAATAAAGCTATAAAAACAAATCATCAACAAGGAATAAGGGGTGGGGAGCAATAGATGAAACAAGTGTGGTAATATCTTGATAATTTTTTAAAGCTGGTTATATTAGTTACCTATTGCTGCATAAGAAATTACTACAAAACTTAAGTTTAAAACAAGAAGTATTTATTATTTTGCAGATTTTGTGCTTTAGGAATCTAATTACATCTAAGCTGGTCACTGCTGCTGTAAGGCCTCTCATGATGTTGCAGTCATGCTATAGCCAAGGCAATGATCTCATCTGAAGATACAATTATGGCAAGATCTGTTTTCAAGCTCACTTACATGGTTACTGGCAGAATTCAGTTCCTCTTGCACTGTTACACCAATGGTAACAGTTTCTTACTGACTGCTGCCAGAGGCCTTCTCAGTTCCTTGCCATGTTGGCCTCATGCAAAAGCTCACAATATGGCAGCTGACAGTCTTTTTTTTTTTTTTTTTTTAAGATTTTATTTATGTGCTAGAGACAGAGAGCTTGAGCAGGGAGAGAAGCAGAGGGAGGAGAAGCAGGCTCCCCACTGAGCAGAGAGTCCTACGCAGGACTCAATCCCAGGACCCTGAGATCATGACCTGAGCCAAAGGCTTAACCAACTAAGCCACCCAGGTGCCCCCAAAACCAGGATTTTTTTTTTAAGATTTTATTTATTTATGCGTGAGAGACATAGAGAGAGAGAGAGACAGACAGACACAGGCAGAGGGAGAAGCAGGCTCCGTGCAGAGAGCCCAATGTGGGACTCAATCCCACATCCCCTGGATCCCACCCCGGGCTGAGGGTGGTGCTAAACTGCTGAGCCACCAGGGCTGCCCGGGGCTTTTTTTTTTTTTTTAACCTAATCTTGGAGTGACATCCCATCACTTTTGCTGTATTCTTTTGGTTAAAAGTAAGTCACTAGGTCCAGCCCACATGCAATGGAAGATTATAAAAAGCCACAGACACTAGGAAGCATAGATCATTGAGGGCCATTTAAGAGGCTGCCAACTACAGTAAGTGATTGGTAATTGGGTTACACCATTTATTCTATTTTAATATAAGTTTGAAATTTTCTTTAACAAAAAGCTCAAAAGCAAAGAGAAAATACAATTTTCAGAAACTAAATATAAGGAAGTATTTCTTAGGTTTAACAAAATTTTAGAAGTTTCTACAAAGTAGCAAGATGATGAAAATATCATTAAATGAAAAAAAAACCTGATTGTTCTAACATTTATCGACCACTTACACATAAGAGACAATGTTCTAAACACTTAACATTTATTAATGTAATTTAGTTTTCACAACAATTCTCTGTGGCAGGCATCGCTATTATTACAATTTTAAAGTGAAGAAAACTGAGGTACAGAGAGCTTAAATAACCTGTCCAAGGTCATATAGCTAATATGCAGTAGAACTAAAAAATTTCATGGTAGGGAGGAGGATGGGGATTGGATGGCACACAGAGAACATATCAAAAGTTTAGAATTAGGAATTCTTGGTGAAGGGGACTGAAATTTTTTTGTGTTGTCATATTAATGTTTAAATCATTACCAGACAATTCATATATCATCATATGTTACTATGTCAAAATAACTGAATGGTCTTAATTCTCCTTTGTCACCTCCATTACAAGATCAGGGTCATTATGAAGACATGTTTATCCTATGGTTTATCCTCTGCTCAAGACAGCATGGATGATCTTCAGACATAAACAATCTTTAATAGCCAATCCAATTTCACATTTATACATATCATAATGTGGCCAACTGTTCTTTTCAACTATCTTTTGTTCTTCTACCAAATCACATGCCCTCCTCAGTCTCTGATCAGTTGGCAAGGTAAGACTTCCTTTTCCCATGCTCCACTCTCCAGAGAGAGTCTGCATCAGTCAAATGTCTAATAATAACTTGTTTGGATAGAACACTTCTGAATTTATGAAGCAAGTTCCTATATATTATCTTATTAGATCCTTCTCACAATAGCCTGTGATGAATTTGACAATTATTATAGTACTGCTAAATTTAGATTGTGCTAAATTTAGATTATAGCGATATGAGGAGAAGGTGATTAATTCAAAGCTCATATCCAGACTCCTGGTTCTTAGTCCAGGGCTCGTCCCTGTACCCACTGTCCTTCTCTAGATAGTTCTGGAGTTGAGGTGATCACAAATCATTAGCTATCTTAAGTAATTAAACATCAGAAAAAAAAACAAAGAAAAGGGGATACATTTTATATTATGTAAAATACAGTTCTGTGGAACTATAAAAGGGAAAAATAAAGAGGAAAGAAAATGATTATAAAAAAGGAATTAAGAAATCTGATTGAGCACCATAGACATTGTAATTCAGAAATAATGAGACTCGAATAATATTAAATTCCCTAAAAATACAAGATTGATGCTGCAACTTTGGGCACGGCAAGATATAAAATCACTTAACAATTTGTAACTTCAGTCAATGAATGTAGTAGATATATATTTGGGTGTCTGTCCAGCATCTCTTTTCTGCAAATTGCCCACCCACCACAAATGATTCAGTCCCCATGACAATAACTAATTGGTTCAATAATGACCACTCCAAGCAGGGCAGTAGTTGATTTCTCAGAAATTTGAAATTGGAACTAAGAGATTTCAATCTCAACCTATGATGGGCTCTTAAAAAGAGAGTTATAACCTTGGAAACTATTAGCAACCATGTTTTCTACTACATGACCTATGGATCTGAGAAAATCAATCTACTGAGAGAAAATAGAGTTGATACACAGAAAGTTTTGAAAGTGCTCTAATCCCTAGTCCTAGTTTTATGAGATTCTATTTTCTCCTTAAAACACTTTTTTTTTTTTTAGTTTAGCCTAGATTAACTTGGTTTCTGTCACTTGTAGTCAGAAACCCAACTATACACACAGAATATTATGCATATTAATAAATATTAACTACAGTTACGACCGAAATTTACACTCTGAATTCCTGCAGGAAAGGGCCTGTATCTTTCTCATGTTTAAATTTCTCTGAAGAGTCATCAAAAATATCTACAAAAGAGCAAATATCAGGAAAGATCTCCTTACCATATTAAGTGCGTGTGTGGGGAGGAACAGTACATAGAATAAGATCCCCTTTGTTTACAAACTAGAAGATTAAATGTAAAAACCATTTTTCTAGTGCAATATACAAAAACTATTAAATGTTTGGCTCTGAAAGGATGAAAAACAAAGTCAATCCCTTTGTGTGCAGTTCTATCAGCTAAAAATGCGTTTTTAAAAATACATTAACAAGGGCTATCTGGGTTATGGAATTCTAAGATGTTTTTTGTCATTCCTCTGAAATAATGATTACTTTTTTTAAAAAAATGGTAAAAAGAAATATTTTGGCAAAAAAAAAAACAATTAGACAAAATGGTTGAAAATGCATAAGCCCAGAAGGAATGCCCTTCATGCAGAAGGGCCACCCAAACTTAAAGAAAACAGTCAATGCTAAGAGAAAACTGAGCAATTATCTCCTTACTTGGACTAAAACTATTCCAGGCTCATCAGCCCTTTTTCCACCACACCTCAATTCCTGGGTTAACTGGCACTTCACTTACCAGTCAAGTTTGAGATTTATGCTGTTCCCCTTAAGTTTTCTCAAAGAAAACAAAGTTAAAACAGAAAAGACAGCCTAAATTGCCAGTCATAACAAGAGATGTGTAGTAGATCAAATGAATGTGTAATGTAGCTAATAAATGAACTATGTCCCTTCACTACAAAACAAGTATCTTCAGTATATTTCACTGAAAAAGGAAAAAATATGAATTATTATGTATATGTGACCACATAGAGCCATATGAGAATAGTAATCTGTTGTGTCAACACTTCATCATTAGGTCAAGTATTACACAAAGAATATTTTCTCATAATAAATTCTTGTGTGCCATTTCATTCATACTATTTTATTTAGAATTTCTCTTTTCTAAGATAGCCTCCTGGGACATGCATCTCATTTTCATGAGGGTCCCTGAGAGACTCGAGCATACAGTATTTACTTCAGTACAATGTCAACAACATATTGCAGAACATTTCATCTAAAATAATAATAGAAAATGTTGAGCCATCTTTCCATTTGGAAAAATATATCTGGAAGAATGTGATGTCTGACGAAATCCACATTGTTTAAATACACTGTGAGCCATCTCAGCTTGCTGAGATGTGTGTGTATATACACACACACACACACACACACACACACAAACACACATTTTTTTAAAAGAATGGAAGAATGTAGACAGATAAAAGTCTGTACACAACACTAGGGAAGAGAAAATTAATGGATATCTATATACTGTTCCTGGCACAGAGTAAACAAGAACACCATAAGGTTAGCTGGCTATCTGACTTGGCCCAAAGTAAAATGACTAGATTCACAGATAAAGAAAAATTTTCTACAAAGTAGACTGTTGCTGAAATTAGTGTCCTAAACCAAGTTCTTTCAAGTTCTTCCTATAATCACTTCCTCAGTGGCATTGTCAATTAATCATCCAACCTGCCATGGTCAACATCAAACATGAGGCCAATGAAAGAAGATAATTAATCTACCTATTAGGTTACTCAAGTTTTTCATTCAGACATGGGAACAACTGCCAGCAAACAAATGAAAATTATTTATCATATGGACGCTAGGAGGTAATCCATAAAATTTCCCTCCCTCTTTATCAGTAATAGCAAACCACAGGAATAAGATTAACTAAGATTCAGAAACCTTTTTGTCTCACAAAAGATAGATACTTCCACTGGCTCCCACTGACAGATTTTCAAGTTTGAGAGCAAACTGCTAATGAGAGATGCATGCTCTCTGCTAAGAGTTTTACAGGTATTTAATCTTCACTGTAATTTCATAAGTATTTCTTTTATTTTTAACTTTACAAATTAGAAAACTGAAGCACAGAGGGACTAAGTAACTTGCTCAATAACTGCCAGGGCCATATGGCAATAGGATCAAAACCTTGGCAGACTGGCCTGAGTCGAGGCTTATCACCACTACACTAAAACACCAGAGTAAAGATATTTTAAAAAATGAATAATTAATTCCAGTATTTCAGTTTCCTAGACAGTATAGAGAACTTCACAAATACAGATCCAAATGTGTAAATTACTTTGATCTGATTTTTAGTGCTATATTTGACTTTTTTTTAAAAAAAAGATGGTTCTATTTCCTACTATAAGAAGGCCACTAACTTTAAATTCTTCATCCAAAAATAGTGGATTCATGCTGATCCACCAACACTCTTTCATTTGCAAACAAAATAAAACATATATGAGATAGTTCTCTTTGGTTAGAAATTAATCTATAGTCACAGACAAAACAAAGCTAATGGACTCACTCGCTATTTCTACATATATGAATTAAACAGCCACAAATATCAAGTGTGTATGTGTGTCTGTGTCTGTTTGTGTGTTATGTGAAGAGTGTACGTAAACTTCAACCCATTAAAAAGTTATGCTTACAAATCTATCTTAAATAATGGTTAGATTCCCAGGTTTATTTGCTGAATAATATTCCCATAGGTACATATAATGAAAAAATAGTGGAAGGTAGTACCTAAAATTTTAGTAATGAAACAATAACAAAAAGAAGTAAATTTCAAACAACAGTGAAAATGCTTTTATCTCATATACATAATGCTTGAAGGAAAACATGTTAATGAGAGAAAGAAAAGGGAGCAGAATGGGACATTCTAGGATACCTGAAGGGTCATTTACAGGCATTTTAAGAGTCTTAAAGGTTAGACTGGGTCATTCTAGAATTTTAGAGATTAAATTATTCAACTCTTTCTCATTTGGAAACTTAGGAACAGGATTCTTCATTATATCTAATTTCATTGCACAACAGTTTTGTTGATATTGAGATCATGTGAATTAGTTTGGTATAGGAAGAGGAGTGTTGGGGTGAGGGTCAGACTAGATGGTCTAGGAAAAGACAGGAGGGAGGAACAGTGTACACAACACATGTATGGGGGCAAATAATGACATCTTAACATGGAAAACTCATATTTCATATAGAAGAATGTTTATAATATTTCTGTTTTTCCTGCTGTATTTTTTGAGTGTGAGGTTGAAATTTAAGATTCCATTAAAGATTTTTATCCCAGTTTAACATACCACAGCCTTCTAGAGAAAGCTCTAGAGCCAACCTTCTGGGACTGAATCATATCATTTATTAGTTATGTGACCTGAAGTAAGTAACTTATCTTTCTGTGCCTCAGTTTTCTAATCTGTAAAAAGGATGGGTAAAATAGTATTGTGTGAGGTACTGTAAGGACTTTGTTAATGCATGTAAATCACATAGAACAGTGTTTGCTCATAAGTAGACAATTTTTTAAAAAAGATTTATTTTAGGGAGAGAGAGTGGAGGGAGGGGCAGATGGAGAGGAAGAGAATCTCAAGCAGACTCCCTACTGAGCATGGAGCTTGTGGGGCTCAAGATCACGACCCAGAGATCATGACTTAAGTGGAAATCAAGGGGTAGACCCTCAACCAATTGAGCCATCCACACTCCCCAAAAGCAGGCAATTTTTAATTGCTAAAAAAAATTACCTTTAGTTATTACTCTTACTACTATTGATAGCTTCCATTATGACTATTCCTTGTCATGCATCGATCTCAATGATCAAAGGTACAGTCTGTGACATACTTTTTAATGATTTCCAGATGGCTCTAAATGATAACAATTTGTGCAATGCACAGTTTAACCTTTTGTATATTATTACTATTTTGGAGCACCAAACTCTGAAATAAAAGAAATTATAGCAGTTATTTTCAGTACTAAATGAAAATAAATGATGTAACATCATTGGATACCTGTGTAGAAAAACTAAAGAAAAAAACTGTGTTAAAATACCAAAATGATAATCACATATATCAAGAGATTTGGAATTATTAGATAGCTGAGTTTTAACTTTTTCAGTGATACTCATACTTCAAACTAATTTTCCCAGTTTCTTCCAAAACATTCCTTTTAAATTCTACAGAAACTGGGATCCCTGGGTGGCGCAGCGGTTTAGCGCCTGCCTTTGGCCCAGGGCACGATCCTGGAGACCCGGGATCGAATCCCACGTCGGGCTCCCGGTGCATGGAGCCTGCTTCTCCCTCTGCCTGTGTCTCTGCCTCTCTCTCTCTCTCTCTGTCTCTATGAATAAAAAATAAATAAATAAATAAAAATAAATAAATTCTACAGAAACTAGAAGACATCACAAAACTTCAAATTCCAGTGAACAAAAAATTCCTCTTCTATTTTCCCTATCAAACTTATCTATCAGTAAATCCTATCAACTTTTCCCCATTATAGCAACAATTAATACCCAAATAGTCTATGAGCTTCAAAGTTCGTTCAGCATTAAAAACAAAAGAAACAAGGGCGCTCACTCCATTAAGCGTCTGACTCTTGATTTCGGTTCAGGTCATGACCTCAGTGTTGTGAGATCAAGCCCCATGTTGGGCTCTCTGCTAAGATATGGAGCCGGCTTAAGATTCTCTCTTTCCCTCTCCCTCTGACCCTCCCCCACCTCTCCCTCTTTAAAATGAATAAATAAAATGTTTTAAAACAAAAGAAAACAAAACAAAAAAACTCTTAAAAATGAACAAAGTAATAGAAAGTAATACCTTAATCAGGTAAAAAGTATCTACAAAATTCCCATAGCATGTATCTGACTTAATAGTGAATAGCTAAAGGCTTTTTATTTTGAGATGAGGAATAAAAGTCATTATTCACAGGTGACATGATTACTTATGCACAAAATCCAAAATAATAGAAACACTTTTAGAATTAATAGGTGACTATATATAAAATCAATATTCAAAAAGAAAATGTATGTCTTTATTTCAGTAACAAATAGTTTGGTACCATTGTGTTATGTATAGGCTAAGTTATATCCCTTCAAAATTCCTATGTTAAAGTCCTTAACCCTCAGTACCTTAGAATGTGACTATATTTGGAGATGGAGTCTTAAAAGAAGTAATTAAAGGAAAATGAGGTCATATAGGTAGGCCCTAACTCTAGTTGACTGGTGTTCTTTGAAGAAGAGATTAAAACACAGACATGCTCACAGACATAGAAGGAAGACCATGTGAAGATACAGAGAGAAGAGTGCCACCTATAAGCCAAGGAGAAAAGCCTCAGAATAACACCAAACCTATGGATACCTTAATCTTGCACTTCTAGCCCTCAGAACTGGGAGGAAATAATTTCTGTTGCTTAAGCCACCCACTCTGTGGTACTTTGTTATGGCAAACTAAAGAATATTGGCTGTAGCATCAAAAAACACCCAGACATAAATCTAAAGAAATACGTTCATGACTTCTACATAAGAAAACTTAAAAATATTATTGAGAGGAATTAAAGAAGATCCAAATAAATGAAGAGACATACTACATTCACATATTAAACACCCAAAATTGTAATGATGTCAATTCTCCCCAAATTAATCTATAGATTCAATGTAATTTCAATCAAAATCCCAGCAGACTATTTTTGTAGAAACTGGCAACTTGATTCTAAAATAGTTGAAAACAAAAACAAAACAAAACAAAACAAAATAAAATAAAATAAAAAATAAAATAACATAGTTGAAAATAGCCATGGCACTTTTAAAGTACAAAGTTAGCAAAATTACACTACCAGATAGCAAGGTCTATTGTAAAGCTGCAATAATTCAAAAAGTGTTCTAATGAACCCATGGTAGAAAACAGAATTCAGAAACAGAATTAAGAAACACATATATGGTCACCTGATTTATAAAAAAAATGACAATGTTAGATAATGAGATCTTTTCAATATATAATACTGGGAACAATGAATTTCCATTTGGGGAAAAAAATGAATCTTTACCCCCAGTTCACACCATATACAAATCAAATTCAAGTGTACATTTAAATGTGGAATAAACAATAGCTTCTAAAGGACAGTATGAGAGAGTGTCTTTATGACTCTCAGTTGAGAAAAACTTCCTTAAACAAGGCATAAAAACACCTTACCTTAAAAAAAAAAAACCCTGCTAATTTAAAACTTTTTTATTCAAAAAAATACAAAATACTTCTCTATGACAGAATTAAAGATATTTGCAATATAGTAGTAGTCCCCCTTTATTGGGATTTCACTTTCCTTGGTTTCAGTTACCTGCAGTCAACCACAATGTGGAAGCACACGATCCTCCTGACATATCATCGGAAGGTCAATAGTAGCCTAATTACCACATCACCATGCCTATGTCATTCATCTCACTTCATCTCATTGTGTGGGCATTTTATCATCTCACACACTCATCACAAGAAGGGTAAATACAGTATAATAAGGTATTTTGAGAGAGACAGACAATATTCCAATATTCACGTAACTTTCATTACAGTATACTGTTAAAATTGTTCTATTATAATTATTGCTGTTAATTTCTTACTGTGGCAAATTTATAAATTAAACTTTATCATAGGTATTATAGGAAAAAAACCATATGTATAGGGTATGTATAGGGTTCAGGCATCCAATGGGGTCTTGGAACATATTCTTTAAAGATAAGGCAGTGACTATGTGTACCTGACAAAAGACTTATATATCAGAGAGAGAGAATAAATAGAAAAATGGACAACAGACTTTACTACCTTCCCCCAAAATTATCAAAATGGCAAAAAAAAAAATGGAAAATTTTCAATCTCAGTAGAGAAATGCAAATTAAAGCCATAATGCCCAACACTATACCCACTAGAATGACTAGCTTCTTTTTTTTTTTTTTTTTTTTTAAACTGTCAATGACAAGAGCTGGCAACAATGTGGAACAACTGGAACTCTTACACATTGTTGGTGGGAGTATAAATTAGTACAGCCATTTTGGAAAGCTATATAGTAGCACCTAGTAAAGCTGAACATATGCATATCCTATAACTTAGCAACTTGACTCTTATACACATTCCTAACAGTAATGGATACACACATAACACCAAAAGATACATAAAAAGTATTCACAGCAGCATTTTCTGTAAGGGCCCTAAACTGGAAATAACCCAAATGACCATCAAGAGTAGAAAAAATAAGCAAAGTAAGGTATATTCATACATTAGAATATTACACTACAATAAAAGAGTAATATTTTTAAGCTTTTTAACATTTTATCAACCACATGCAAACACAGAAGTATCTCATGGCCAATAAAAGGGTCAAACAGAGCTAGACGTAAACTCCTAAATGTTGTGATGCTGACTATATGATGTTAGGAATAGGCAATAACCTATGGTGATGGAAGCCCTTGGTAAAGGGAGAGTTGTGACCAGGAGTGGGTATAAGAGAGTTCCAAGGTGCTCTTTTGTATAAAACTCTAGAGCCTTCAACTCTTCATTCAAGTGCACTCAAACCTCATTTTTTAAGTATATGCACATATAGAAAAGGGTATCAAAGGGACAGCTTAATGAATACTCACAGACAAAACAACCGATGGAACTGCTACCCAAATCCACCTACTTCTCCAGACTTTTTACATGAGTCTCAACTTTCCCTCTACATACTGCAGCCATACTGCCTTTCGCCCAGCCTAATGCTGAATTACCAAGCCGCTCTCCTGCCTGCGAGGTGCCTTTGCCCACATCCATCTCTGGTAGAGAAACACTTCCTCTCCAGCACTCATTCACACACTGCCCAACTGAAGAAACCTCTTAACACTCAAGGCTCACTTCAAGAAAGCCTTTCCAGGGCCACCTGGATGGCACAGTCAGTTAAGCGTCCACTCTTGGTTTCCACTCAAGTTGTGATCTCCAGCCCCATGATGGGCTGCATGCTCAGCGTGAAATCTGCTTGAGTTTCTCTCTCCCTCTTCCTCTGCCCCCCGCTTTCTCTGTCTCTCTCTCTTTTTTAAAGATTTTATTTATTTATGAGAGATAGAGAGAGAGACACACACAGGCAGAGGGAGAAGCAGGCTCCATGCAAGGAGCCCAATGTGGGACTCAATCCCGGGACTCCAGGATCACACCCAGGGCTAAAGGCAGGCATCAAACCACTGAGCCACCCAGGGATCCCCCTCTCTCTTTAAGAAATCTTTAAAAGTAAAAAAGAAAGCCTTTCCAAATCTTTGACCAGTTTAAATCCCTTCTTATGGCCTCTTACACCTCTCCTTTGTAGCATCTGTCATAGATGTAATTTTCCATTTTAGACGGTTTATTTGATTAATGTCTATAGACACTAATAACTATGTAATTAATTAGTAATTAACATAGACATTAATTACTAGACTCTAAGCAGATGCTCACCACTACACCCCTAGTAGTGAGTGTGAGGCCTATCACACAATAAGTACTTAATGTTAAGTAAGGGAATGAAAAGAAATACAATGAAATCAAACTATAAAATAATATCATGCAATCAAGAAATAGTTTTAGTGAGTTTTCCTTGACACTGAAACTTTTATGTTTGCTGTTTTTCAAGAGTGAATTTCCAACCAGTTACACATTTTAGAAACCATCACCGACACTAAGATACAAAGCTATCTAGCAAAGTTGTAATTGAGTGTTTTCTAAAAAGTATTCTTTCATATAGCAGGTTTGCTTGCCCTAGGAAGGGTACTCCCAAAATTTTTATAACCACATCCATAGTTGGAAGGAAGAGCTCCATATATGGTCAACTCATTTCTAGTAAAAATAAACCAAAACAACAAAACCTTTTTTATCAGTCTCTACATTTTGCAGGGAAAAGGAAAAGAAAATGACTACTGACTCTGCCAATATGTCAAAATTTCAATCAACCCTCAGTAAAATGAAGACAAAAGGATGACTCAAAATCACAGTTAAAAGTAATAAAACTGAAGCACAAAACTCAACTAATTCAAACTTAGTTAAAATTATCCAATATAACTTCAAAACTATTTTATTCAAAGTATCAGATATTTTTAAAAAACTGCTATTCTACTAACATTGCCCAATAGTGTAAAAACAATATGAGTAAAACATTTTACAAACACCAAATACCACATGAACTGAAGATAACAGACTAAAAGAACCATCCGTTAAAATGGTGTATTATTGTTCACCACTGGTGAGCTGTGCGCTTCTTTTTTCAATACTAGAAGAAAGCCTATGCAATATTAGTTCATCACTCTGTAAACCAACCTCTTCACTTTCTATAGGTTGAGCAGACACAAGACATAAAGTTCAGCACTGTGCAAGATCCCTGCTGAACCTAACAATACCTTCTCTCTGTCGGGTTTAGAGACATTTCTTAATTCAGAAGTTAAAAACCCAAGCCCTTCATATCATCTCCAATATCTTTCTAACTATGCTCCTGGATGTTTGTAAGCTCTCAGGAGGCTTTTCTCAAATAAATCTAGAATGGTAAAATATTTTAAAAGCAAACAAAACCTCATTAGGTCCCTCATTTTTAACAGCAAGGTCATGATCTGATATGGGTACCAGTTTCTCTTTGCTGTTCCTCATCCTTCCTCTCCTCCTTATTCTTAGTCTGAAAAATAAAATCACCTCTTGGGAGAGAATTAGAGAATCCCCTTATTCCTTGACTATCATAAGAAACATATTTCTGCAGAGGTTGTTACATGGTTATCAATGCATAAGATTAAGGTTATCCAGTAATCTTCTCATTCCCCTCATTCTGTCCCACATCCCTCCACTTCCCAAGAAGTACAGTTAAGAAATGGTTGCTAGTGGGAAGTACATGCTTCTTTGTTGACAGGAATGGGTCATTCTACTGTGGGATTTGGCACAGTATGATCCTTCATGATTCCTATAGAATTCCAAACAACAGACACTTCCTGATATGTTATCATTTTTTTCACAATGACAAGTCTTACAAATTACAATTTCCCACTCTAACGCAGCCCAAGTTCTTACATTTTCGTCATATTCCCTTCTAGTCTTTATTCATAGTTGCTTTTACATAGATGCTGTTAAAGTGTATGTGTAATCTGGTATCTTGTTATAGGCTTGTATATGTTAAAATAAAGGCTTTAATACTTACTGTAAGGATGCATAAAATATCCTACCTAATGGGCTTATTTATTTAGCCTTTCCCACAATGTTATATACCTCTTAGAACAGCAAGTTCCTGTATTTGCTCTCAAGGGTGCCCTTGAGAAAGCTACTCTATATTTCTTAATTTTCCTATATTTGTCTCTTTCCAGCTCTAAAATACCAAATACAGAATGAACTTGTTCATCTTTCTCATACTCCTTTCCAATTCCTTTTGTTCTTGGCAATGTTTCACTTGAGATGCTATGACCAGAATCAAATGAAATATTATAAGGTCAGGACTTTCAGAGCTTATACAAAAGTAGAATCTTCCCTCTCTTTGTTCCTTTCTTTCTTCCACTCTCCTCCCAAGTTCTTTTTCTGATTATTATGAGATTTAATGTACCTTTTTGGCTATAAAAATATATTAGACTGATGTCTATACTTCCTCTGTCCCAACCTACCAAATTTGGGTCAAGAGCAAATTTGATTAATGGCACAGAATACAGAAATATCTCTGTCCCTTACTCCACCACTATAAAAATCTGGCAAAAGGTTTAGATTTGAAAAAGGAATTTTCTATAGTGTTTTGGCAGAGGGAAGATAAAGAGAGAAGAGTTAAGAGAGATGGTCCCCAGCTCCTTCTATAGGGGGTAGGGGCCCTAAGACCCAAATGTCAATAGCATGGTTGTCATGGCCAAATCACTGCCATGTCAGTAAGTGAACTTGTTGAAGTATTAAGGGGAATACCAGTTACAGCTGCAACAGGAAATCACAGATTATGGGTCTAGCAGATGTTTGCTTTATTACTTGCTGGGAACTGTTTAGCAGGTTTGCCAGTTGGTCATAGGTATAAAGGTGTCATGCCAATGAGCTTCCCATTTAACTCAGTAAGCACCCTGTCAAAAGCTGCATTAGTGTCAAGAGGAGCAGGAATGATGTTCCTGACAATAACATTCCCATAACAACCAGCATGCTAAAGGAGCCATTCAGTCTTCTAGGTGTCAGCAAGGTCACAGACTGCAATGGTGTGACTTGTTTTCCATAGTGCCAAGAAGTCAAGAAGTTGAGAGGTTAAGAGGTAAAGCTGAAGTTGTCATACTTTTCTAGGTTCACTCCTACATTAATATGTGAAACAGTTTGGTGCTACCCTTTAAGTAAGACTTCTACTTTTACAGAATAAAGAATATATCAGTATTCTGATAACATAATCAGTATCATAATCACCCCTTATGATGCTGATGGATCTTAACCGGGGAAGACAGTGATGGGCTCTCCCTTGATCAGAAGCTTCCTCTTTTTACTCTTGAACATCATACTTCTCTTAAGTAGAATCATAATGTAATGGTCAAGAGAAGTGTGCAATATTCCCCACCTTACAAATATTTTCAGTATAGTAACAAGGAGCCCAATATGATCCAAGTAAATTTCATTTGATTTTCACTACCTGTTGTCAGAACTACATCTGCTAGCAATGCAATGGGGCAATGAAGAAGGGGTGAGTGCCAGGGCTATTTCTACAAACAAGTATATACTGACTTGGGGATCCCTATCCTCACTAAAGTAATAATGCAACCTATTGTCCTACACACAGTAGCTATTTTACTACATACTTGTTCACATGAGGCTAAACTTTCATTACCTTGTTCACTGGCATTTAATTATTCACTGAAAAAATAACTAGGGGACCCAAATATGGCCAAGCCACCATGCCCACACAAATGTGGTTATCTTCCAGCATTTTGTTTCTATTAGGAATAAACTCTAAGCTAGTAGATTGAAACAGGTACTCTCTTTTTCTGATAATTAACTTGTAACATTAAATAAAAATGATTTGAGGGCACCTGGATGGCTCAGTTAGTTAAGCGTCTGCCTTTGGCTCAGGTCATGATCCCGGGGTCGTGAGATGGAGACCTGCATGGGGCTCCCTGCTCAGTGGTGGAGCCTGCTTCTCCCTCTCTTCCCTGCTCATGTTCTCTCTGGCTATCTCTGTCTCTCTGGAAGGAAAGGAAAGGAGAGGAGAGGAGAGGAGAGGAGAGGAGAGGAGAGGAGAGGAGAGGAGAGGAGAGGAGAGAGGAGAGGAGAGGAGAGGAGAGGAGAGGAGAGGAGAGGAGAGGAGAGGAGAGGGGAGGAGAGGGGAGGAGAGGGGAGGGAAGGAGGGAAAGGGAGTCTTAGTTTGAGTATCCATTGTATGAATTTCCCCATTCAGAAGACTGACTGCCCACTTATTTCTCCCTTTTTACCCGGTCTCATTTCTCATTCCTTTTTCAAAATTTATTTTCTCTAACTTCATAGTTATTAATAGTAATAATAACCTAAGATATGGAAAAACATTAGGAGCTTCCTCTCACATTTATATCATGTTCTGTTGAAAACTATACGTCTCATGAATATCATGCTTCTTTACCTTTGAGCAAAGTGATGCTCATGAATGTCCGGGCAGCCTTCCTGTTAGCACTAATGTTTAGCTCAGTGAAAAACTCAGTTATTCTTAACTGTAATTTTACAACTGTAACTTTCCCTAGGAACCTTCCTCATGTTTCACATAAAAGATAAAAATCATAGAAAAATTAGTTGCATATTAGTTTTCTGGAAAGTTAACCCAGCTGTTTGTTTTCAAATAAATACAGTAAATATGTTCCTGAAAAATTAACCATAAAATAAAATTCTGATATTTTTGTTCCTTCATGAAGAAACTTTAATACTCATATTATTACATATATCTTCTGGAGAAAAAGTAGAAAGCCATTCTGATTTAAATTGTCATATACTTTTAAGGGTGGCTGTATTTTAAAACAGTTCTCAAGAATTTTCCTTTTTTTTTTTTTTTTTAAGAATTTTCCTAATCAGGGTAAGCAGGTCTGTTCAATGGGTCAAAGATGGTCTCAAGCCAGACCTTAACTAATCTAGGTTTAGCATTCCCAAAATAAGTTCAATTCTTATCAGGCAGTTCGTAGATATTCTTAACTTGACTTTAATCTCTCATTTGATACATAACCTAGAATTGTGATGCTTTAATTGTCCTAAAACAATGGCTTTAAAATGCTCACTTAGAGTGAGGGGTGGTGGGGAAACCTACTCCTTCAAAGTCTGTTTATGCAAATTGATGTTTAATTTTTGATGCTACTCTGGGCTTTTCTGTGTTTATAATTAAGATATAGCTAATTATCATATCGGCACCAAGACATCACAGGAATCTGTACACGTTAAGTGAAGCATTCTGTTGAAAATTATTGAAGTGGGAGACAGCTACGTGGGGATTCATAATGCTATTCTCTCTACTTTTATACATGCTTAAAATTTTTGTCAATCAAAAGTTAAAAAAGGAAAAAGGGTAAGCATTAAATGAGATTCTGGGTAGTTACCAGAGTGAGAGGAAATGAAACAAAATATCAGAATCTCTGCATTGCTATTTCCAATCACTAGTCCTCTTCTGACAAATAATCTCCCATTCAGAGTATAAGCACTCAATTTCTCACTAATTAAAAAATAGGAAGTAAGCAGTTGACATTGGGGTATTTAATAATCCTTTGTTGTTGTTGTTGTTTAAAGATTTTATTTATTCATGAGAGACACAAAGAGAGAGAGAGGCAGAGACACAGGCAGAGGGAGAGGCAGGCTCCATGCAGGGAGCCCGATGCAGCAGGATCATGCCCTGGGCTGAAGGCAGGCGCTAAACTGATGAGCCACCCAGGGATCCCCGCTAATAATCCTTTGTGATACAAATTAATGTATCCTAAGTGAAAGTATTCTAAAGATTATTCTCCATGCTAAAGAAAGGGAAAACTGTTTAATAAATTAAATACAGGATAAACATTTAAAAAGGAATATTTAGAAAAAAAAACTAATGAAATAACTCTTGAAGCAATTTACATAATACAGAAAAACTGTAACACATTTACTTATTCGTGGATGTCTTGTTTTTAATTAATTTAAGTTGGCAGTCTAGGCAACTATGTCTACTTAGTCTCATTACAAATGTTGGGGTTGGGAGGACTATTCGTTTAATTCTACAAATTGTTTTCTGGCATGTGATTCCTTCATCACTGATATATTAAGTGACCATCATAGAGTGACTGCATCATCTGTTGTTTGTTGCCCAGAAAATACCATCTTTGAGCAGCTGTATTTGTTTAAATGCATAGAAATGCTGCATTCTCCCCTCTGAAGTATAGAGGGTGATTCTCATAGAAATTTTACCTAGCAGTTGTCTGCAATAATTTCTAAAATGCTTTATTTGTATATTCCATAACAAAATACATTTATTATTTACCTTTGATACAAGCAACTTCATAAAAGACAGATCTTTCTGTCAAATATTCTTAATTTTCTTTCCAATTTAACTGCAATTAAATTTGAAAGATTGTCTCCTTTTCAAACTTCTGGTTTCCAAATTCCAACCACACATGGGCTCTAGGCAGTTTGGCAATCCTCAGTTCCCTTTTCCTTTCTCCTAAGAGATCATTCCAAATATTTAAAATTCTCCTCAAATCCCTTAATTACTTCCATCATCTCCACTCATTTGAAGGAGATGGCCTTGCCTCTAAGATCACAGAGAAAAAGCTGGATGGATAGTCCTTTATCATTCCACTTTTCAATTCTAAACATACCTATATTCTATCCAAAGCAAACCTACCAACCTGTGCTCTGCACAGAATCACTTCCATATCTTCTTGGATCTTAATCATTTGTACCTTCAGTAACTTCACTATTGGCTGCTTTTTCTTATTGAGAAACACATCCCATTCTCCCTCATCTTATAATACTCTTTCCTTCTATTGATCAGCCATTTTCCTCCCTTTGGGGGTGGGGGGACAAAATACCTATTCTCAAACCTAAATTAGAGCACATAACAATAATTAGTAACACTATATTAAGTCATTCAAACCTCATGGCAGCTCTGTAATGCAGGCATTTTTTTTTTTTAAGTTTACTTATTTAAGTAATCTCTACATCCACCATGCGGCTCAAACTCACCATCCTGAGATCAAGAGTCCCATGCTTACCAACTGAGCCAGCCAGGTGTCCCATATGGTAGACAATTTTTATCCTCATTTTATGAAAAGAAACTGAGGCACAGCAAAGAAAAGTAATTTGCTCAAAGTCATATAGCTAGAAGGTGGCAGCTGGAAAACCAGGTATCTGAGCCCACATTCCTTCCTCTACTATGCAACACCTCATCCCCATATTTACCCACATGATTTTGATTATTAATTATATGCTGATGATCACTACCATCAATTTATCTAGTCTTGATTTCTCCCTATTTATTTTTTCTACTTCCTATTTTGAGAACCTTAATCTCAATATATCTGAAAGACCCAGCCTCCACCTCTCCTTTCCCTATGCTTCCTCTTACACTACTATAAAATACAATTCTATCCCTTTGCTCCTTAACTTAAAAAACCTCAATGACTCCTCATTAGCTACAGAATGGGGTCTATAGATTCTTCAGTAAGGCACACAAGTTTCTTCATAACCTGTTCCCAAATTACCTACTGACTCCTACTCCTGCCATTACTTATACATATCCTCTAGTCACCAAACTTTGAGAAGTATGAGTTTCATACTTTGCCACATCCCATGATCCATACATAATGTTCTCTCAGTTTGGAAAATCATTTTTAATCTTCTCTTCTTCATGAGTCATTACTCATCTGTATTATCCCAACTGCCCATTTGCCCCTTCCCCAGGTAAAAGCTAGTCTCTCCCTCCTACCTCTATGCTCCTAAAACATGTTTTTAAAAAAGTAATAACTCTATCATCACAATATAAGATTGTACTGTCATTAATAATCTAGACTACAAGCTCTTCGAGACCTGGGACATTCTCTTATTGATATTTATATTCAGTACCCAGAACAAGAGCAGTCGCTCAGGACACATATGATGAATGGATATAATTCTTCTTTAATATTCAAAATCAATGTGCCCTGGACATAGGAAGATAAATTAATACATCATAGGAAACATCATAATTTTAATTAATCATTATTTGCCCATGAAATGCCTAAAAACTTAGCAACATGCAGGGGATATTTTTGTTTAAATATTAATACAAGCACAGACTCTTTCTTGAAGTGCCAATGAGTAAAGAACTCTACCATCTATATAAGCCATCTTTAAGTAAATAATAAAATACATGAAAACAAAAAAAGTCAAATATTAGGCCTATTTCTAAGGCACAAGACTTGATAATGAACAGCCATCAAATTATAAGTGTTATGAAATATCCCAATGAACTAAATAAACAGTGAAGCTTTAAGTCTCAATAGTTTTCCCCACTACACTAATTCCTTGATGTATAAAATATTTTGGTTCTGGTATGATACAGTCATGGCATTTACCAAGTGGCTTATTAAATCACATTTATAAATCACAACAATAGTAGCTTACATGCTCAACTAAATATAAGTGTGAGGTGGACTGAAACTGTCTTGCTGAGCCTCAAGTGTGGGAAACACACTGCTCTTAAGTTTTACTTGTAAGAATAAAAGCTGTTTAAAGTAGATCTTTAAAGAAAAATTCCACCAGAAAGCAACATAATCTCCACTATATATTTTTTATATTTGTTAGATTTTTAAATTTATTTATTCATGAGAAACACACAGAGAGGCAGAGACACAGGCAGAGGGAGAAGCAGGCTCCATGGAAGGAACCTGATGTGGGACTCGATCCTGGAACCCCAGGATCACCCCCTGAGCCGAAGGCAAATGCTCAACCATAATACATATAATGAAAAATCACACCTAAGTCACTCATCAGAACACAAAGGCAACATTAATATTGCTGTTGTAGACTAAACAAAAGCAGGAGTGATCAGTTTTTAAACTTTTACTGTTTTTCTAGCCTTAAACAGGAAAAGTATTTTGGAAATATAGGGCTCATTAAAGAACATCCTTTAAACTACTGCTGGAAAAAAATAAAAAAATAAAATAAATAAATAAACTACTGCTGGAACTTAAGATTTTTGCCTTATAGGTGGAACTCTGAACAGAAATTTATTGACCATTCCTACTTACACTTGTCAGAATTTTAAGATTTTTATACTCTACAGAGACCAGCTGACATTCAACACAGCAAAGTTCATTATTAAAACCATAGTTATGCCAAGTCCAAGACACAAGAAAGAAATAAAACTTTGATTTGTTAAGAAAAACCTTACTGTGCACAATTTACTTTTCCTCCCACATTACCAAGTTTAAATTTTTATCTTACGTAGGATTAATGGCCTAAAAATAAAACAAATTAAAATTAATTGAAAATAATTTAATACAAAAATTAAATCACCAAAATAACTAGAACACAAATAAATCTCTAGGAATTCTTAAATAAAAATTCTGGAGCTTGAAAAAGAGCTATTTCCATGCTTCCCTGCATTAACAAAAGGGCAGGTAATAATGATGGCTTGTATGACAATATTGTCTTTGTTAGTTTAGCCTCAACAGAACTAAAGATTTCCTGATTACAACTTTGTAATCTAAGTCAACTGAAAAGATTTCTGGGGAAGGGAAACAAAGAGGAGTCTGAGTGCTAGCATTAAAGTGGAATATATTACCTAAGTTTACTCTTCAGTGTGGGACACTGTAAATAAGAGGGGCTCCTACTTCGACAGCTCATGCTAGGTCATGACCTGAACTCACTGTACTAGTGTACAAGAGAAAGTTGTGCTGGAGTCTCAGATTTGCACGCTTCTCTGCTTCACCTTCAGGATCCTGTAATCACATAGGGACTTACAATGAATTGTTCACTCTGTACTGTATCTCATTGTCAGGATTTTTAAACAGTTGCTTTTTTATTGTAATGAGCCAATTATGAGCCAGTCACTCAAGGAGTCATTAACAATAGATTTTTTTAATTGCATTTTTAATGAATTTTATTTTGGATAAAAGCCCTTAAAAGTACCTATGGCAAAGGGTAATCATACATTGAATTAACAGCAAAATCTGTTTAATAATGACTTGTCTTTTATTTACTACAACAAAATAAATTCTGGTGAGAACACTAACAAATTGACAGTGTCAGGGAAAAAAGGCTGTGGTTTGAGGAAGGGAGTTGTATCTACACTGCTAAAAAAATTAAAATGAAAACTTACCTTTTTCGCATTTAACTATGTCCTTCTTCTTTCCTCATTTTAAGGCACAAATAAAACATTATCTGATCAACACAAACCTTGCTCTATACTTAGGAAATAATGTTATTAATATTCTATCCAAAAGCTATTCATGTTTGATATAATTACAAAACAAATTAAACTGAAAAAAATGTAATATATTCATTCCTAAAGATGAATGTAATACAAGTAAGATATGTTAAAAGTTATTTTTTAAAACTGTTGTTTAAACAAAACAATATAGTGCAAAAATCTTCATTCATCTTGAAATATTTCTATGCATGTATCAATGGAAATGTCCTCGATGTAGATAAAAAGTGATCCAATGAAAATTTGAATGAGCATAGTTTAGAATCAGATACAAAAATGTATTTTTTAACTGGACTCTGCTGAAACCTCCTAAGTCCTAATCATAATTAAGAACCCACTACTCAGTATAATTCAATAAATCATTAATTAGGAAGTTGTAAGGATGCACACTCACACTAGAAAATTCTCTCTTTACGGCTTATACATGTCATACTCTGGCTGGATTTTCAAGTTTTTAATGCATTAAAATCACCCACAAAGAATGCAAAGAGAAAAAATATCTATACCTATCTACTGTATATAGATTCCTAGATTCCTAGAAAAAGTGTCACCACACACTCTGATTCTGTAAAGAAAAAAACTTTTTTGAATGTTCAAGGTCTTAAAAACCTTGCATTATCAACCTCAAGAATGGACTGACTGAAAGCACGAGCCTCTGCAGCCTCTGGTTAATTAATCTGCCGGCTGAGTGACAGTGCGCCCAGGGGCATGGTGCTGGCATCCTACACAGGGTCCCAACGTGCTTTAAGCCTTGGATAGCAACATTCTGCACGCCAAGACTTTGCCCAACAAATAGCAGAGAGGCCTATGGAGCCTTTCTTCTCCTGAGACATTCCATTTAATTAATGTAATCCCTCTTTATCTTCAAGTTTTAATAAATTTAGAAGGTGAGACAAAATCAACACAATTATGACACTGAATGCAGTAACTAGTCGTTCTAACACTTTTTTTATGTACCCAAAAGGCCTCTCTACAAGGCAAAAGAAAATGAAAGCAAAAAAAAAAAAAAAAAAAAAAAGAAACGTTCAGAAATCTTCAAATATGCTACTTAAATCTGTTAAAAAACATATTTGTACAACCCAATGTCTTAAGAATTTGATTAAATGAATCTGGTAATTTCCATTTCACTGAGCTTAAAGATTTTAATATTATTAAAATATAAATCATAACCCACCCCAAAACTCTTCGAAAATTACTAATACCTAATCTTGAGCAAGATAAGGCTATTTTTTTTTGTAACAGGATACAGAGGACATTCTCCTAATCCCTTTTACTGCCAGAACAAAACATCTTTCAAATCAAGATAAAATCGCTACATCATGAATGTTAATATCATTCTGAGAAAAATAATACCTTATGACTAGAAAAGACCATCCCTTTAGGGAGAAATGTTGTGTTAAAGTGGATTATTCTTTTAGTAGTGTAATAGAATGGCTTCTACCTAGTCCCAGATGGAAAATCAAAATCTGCATTTAAATGGAAATATTTTAAAACAGATAGGAAAAAGGCTAAAACCATAAGGAATACCTCCTTCCTTACATTTTAAAAATCCAAAATGCTTCATGAGAACTTTTCTGGGAGGTACAGCTTTTAGATTTTGTTTGTATGTCTGTTTCATTTTTATGAAGAGCTTGCAGGGCAACATAATTTCAGTTTTGTGATTAATACATACTATTTATGCCTATTTTATCAAATTTATAAATTGGGTCAAGAAGTTGGGCTGCAAAATTTTTAGCATTGCAAGAAACAGATTCATGGTTTAGGTTTATGCAAAGTTAATGAGTCCTCTATTTTATTCCTATTTTTTAACGATGATGCTTTATATATAATTCTTACAAAGCAATAGCAGTTTGTTGAAATCAAATAAAATCTGAGTTTCTTCTAGCATTTGACTCAAATCACCACCATGGTTAGAGTAAAAAGAAAGCAAGACGTTAGGCAATATTATAACAACTGCTCTTTGCAACCTGAAAGATTATTTTCAGTTCTTCAATAGTTGGGGCAATTTTCTTAAATCCTGAAGGAGCCTGACAGCACTGCACATTTCTTAATGCTTGCATTTACTTTTACATTATAAAACAATAAAACAGCAGGATAATGTTCATGCAGTTTAGAGACTTGTAACATTACCACAAATAATTCTACTGTATTATGGCAAAACATAAGCTTTTTAAATGTAGACTGCCTAAAGAAAGGGCAATCTATATTCATTGAAAGTACACAGACAAATAAGATTGGAAATATAATTTAAATGTTGTACCTAGCTCTAAAATAATGGTTGAAAAGGTTTGAGAAAGCAAAGTCTATGCTAGTTGAAATTTGTCTTGGTCCTAAATTAAAATATAATTAATTTTCAAGCACAGTGCTTATTGGCAAGGGAAAGGCTTCCCACATTTCTTTCATTGAGTTTATAATGGACTATGTGGCTTCAGCCACCTCAGGAACCAACTACATTAGACAGTTTGGTCGTTTTTCCTAAAAAATGTTATAAAGCAAGATACTTTACAATTACTCATTTTAAAGATGCAGGTGCTTTGATGGTGACTAACGTATTGCAAATAATGGGCTAACCCACAGAAGCTGGCCATAGCATTTCCTTTCTAAAATCAGCCCATCTTTTAATCACTCTGTTGGGTTCTGATACATTCTATTGCCAGAAGCTGTCCATTTCTGTACAAGAAATTGTATGGATCTCTGTATTTAAAAGGCATGAAATGCATCTTATTTAGAAGCATAATGGGAACAACAATTGTGTATATTTTGGGTGATTTTCTCACTTTCAACAGGTAATTCATTTCAATCCAGTTGTCCATGATTCTCCTAGTGCTAACCAAAGGGATGAGAAAGAATAAAACATTTCTCTGCTGTGACCCAATTCTCCTTACTAGCACCTCCATTCCTGTTCTTAATTCCCCACCCCTCACCCTCAGTCCCCAAATTTGCACTAGGAAAAGTTTTTCAATGATGATATACTATGAAAGTTAATCACCAAAGGAAACCTAGGAACACATCATCATTAGTCTGCATTAAGCAGCAAACTAAATTAGGGAAGCTATACAGGGGGTCATCACAGAACATCCAAAACTCACAGATCACTTAAATCACCAGGCTTTATAATTGCCTATATCAGATAACTGCAGAAACATGGCAAAATTCATTAAAAAAAAAAAGTATGCCCTCATCCTTGTAGATATTAGACTCTTACAGCCAATGTATGAACAAACTTCTTTAAGTTCAAATACTTCTGTTCCAAATAAATGATACTTTCAGTTAGAAGGGAACCAGAGTCTAAAACCACACTACCCACAGCGGGGCCTCAGACGAGCAGAGCAGAACTGGCATCACCTAAGGCACATGTTAGAAGAATGTCAGGCTCCACCCAGAAGAACTGAATCAGAACCTGAATGTTTAATAAGATGCCCAGATGACTCATCTACATACTGAAGTTTCAGAAACCATGGTCGAAATTTTGTTCTAGTTTCATCGTTTATTCTTCATTGAGAGACATAAAGCAGTTATGGACAGAACAGCTTGTACCCATAAAAACACTTAAATGTACAGATGACCACAATTTAAATAATGAAAGAGAAAACAGGGAGAAAATGTAGGTAAAACTTCAGCAACTAAATTAGATCTAGACCCTGCAATCTTTGTTCTTAACACTTGAAAATTCACATATAGGGAGGTGTGCATATGCATGCACAAATGCATGTAGCAGATGAGAGAGGAAGACAGGAAAAACAGAATGAAAGTGATAGGAAAAAGAATCAGAAGAGAATGGAACTACAAAGTATGCAGAGTGCACAGATGTAGATATGTTTAGAGCCTGAAAGGAGAAGGAACGAAGTGAAAACCCAGCCACCTGGAGAGAAGCAGCAATAATCGCTCTGGACAATGCATCCACATGTCCCCTCTTACACATCCAAGCCCAAACCAGTGTGCTGGAATGCTGTTCATATCACTAACAAAAAACTACCAAGAAATAAGCATTAAAACAGTATGTTGCAGAAGCCAGTATCCCCTGGCTAACTATACAATACAAGCAAACACAGAAAGAAGTAGTCCTAAGAAAGCAAAGACACCAACAGCAAAAGGTAATTATAATACTAAAAAAGGTGATCTGATATTCTTTCTCCAAAGTCTAAATAATGATCTAGTTATAATTACCATAAAAGCAACATTATCTGCTTTATTCTTATGTATGAACTTACTATTATTAGTCCTATTGTTATTATTGTTACTATGCTAAGTTCACGAAATTCAAAACAGTAGCACTGTTTTGTTTTCAAATGACATAATAAAAGTAGCCAACATTAATAATATAAGTTCATTTTTTTAAAAAAAGAAAGTAGAAAATATTTTCTATGGGATATTTAGTGAACATAAAATAATGGCTAAAACCTGCAATAATAATTTGTAGAGTATGAAATATACCTAAAATACTATGTTTGATATTAAAAATATATACCCAAAATGATTAATCTTCTATGATTAATCAAATAGTCTATCAATATTTATTTATTTTTTTTTTTAAATTTTTTATTTATTTATGATAGTCACAGAGAGAGAGAGAGGCAGAGACACAGGTGGAGGGAGAAGCAGGCTCCATGCACCGGGAGCCCGATGTGGGACTCGATCCCGGGTCTCCAGGATCGCGCCCTGGGCCAAAGGCAGGCGCCAAACCGCTGCGCCACCCAGGGATCCCTATCAATATTTATTTAATGAAAAAAATTAGAAATAATTTCTAAATACTGCCAAATTTAATGATGCCAATAGAAAATAACCCAGTTGATAGCCAGAGAATACAGTGTGGCTAGTCTAAAAATAGAACATATCAGAAAAAAATTAATTAAAATTTACATTATATCTGGAATTTTAAAAAAATAACATATATGTTACTATATCTTTATCTGCATTCATCTACTTGGCATATTATTAGTATACAATACACTAAAATTCAGCCCATTTTGCAACTGATCATCTTTGGAATGTAATCCCATTAAAACACTGGAAAATAACTTCTCACAATGTGGGGTGGGGGTGGGGGGAATCACCCTATGCCTTGCATTACATGCCTGAGCTGCCCTCAACACATATCTCTTTGGTTTTGTTCCAAGAATAAAACGCAGTCAAAAATGGGCAGAATGCTACTCCCAGCTTGTATTCACCACATGCCAGGAACTGTAAAAATAGAATTCCAAGTTGAGGTTTCAGATACATTAAACAAAGACTTAGAATTTCAAAATATAAATAATGCATGCATAAATAGCTATATTATTTATGGAAATCAAGTAGGCAATATGTATCAATGGCCTTAGAAATAATCATATACTTTGATCCATTAATTATACATCTAGAAATCTGTCCTAAGAAATTAATATTTTTAAATGTAGACAATAATTGATGTACCCACATGAAAGTGCTACTATTTATAGTAAAAATTAGACCCAACCTAATTTACAAAATTAGGGAACCATTAAGGAAATTATCATACAGCTACATGATGGAATATTAAGTAGTCATTAAATTATGTTCATAAAGAGGTTTTAATGGCATAGAAAAATGCTCCTGATATTTTAAGTTAAAAGAAAGGAGTCTACAAAGTTATACATACAAATGAATAGACACATGTGTGTATTTATGACAGTATGTTAAATATATATTGTGGGAATATGTCAAAATGTTAACTGATTGAATTTTGAGTAAGATCTTCACATTTTTTATACTTTTATGCCTTTTCCTTAATAAAAAAAAAAGTTGTAAGTATCATGGAATATTAAGGAGTTATTTATTTATTTTATTTACTTATTTATTTTAAAGATTTTATTTATTTATTCATGAGAGACACAGAGACAGAAAGAGGCAGAGACACAGGCAGAGAAAGAAGCAGGCTCCATGCAGGGAGCCCAATGGGGGACTCGATCCCAGGTCTCCAGGATCACACCCTGGGCCAAAGGCAGGCACTAAACCGCTGAGCCACCCGGGCTGCCCAGGAGTAATTTAGATTAAAAATAATAATAATAAGGCATGAAGAACAAGGGTGAGAACCCTGCAAAGTTGTAACAAAGCTATTTCACTAAATAAGGAAAGTGTGTGTGTCTCCAACGGTAATACTAAGAACCTAGCCTCAGAGGAAAGAAGCTTTTGGACTACCTGAGAGGTAGAAAACAGATGAAAAACAGAGACAGTTAAGTATAAAGACAATGAAAGTAAAAAAAAAGAAGGCAGAAAAGTCAAATATATTAGAATCTAATACTAGACAAAGAAAGCAAAGGGGATACCATCAATGTTATTTTTACTAGGCAAAAGCATCAAATAGTTGCAGAAAACAAAATATAACCATTTTAGGAGGCTTATTCCAAATCTTGGGTTAAATATAAGAAACTGGTTACTATCAAATCCTAACAAAACACAATTTATAGACCAGACCCTCATTTTGTTTTCTACAAAGATGATTGCTACAGACTGTTTTTTTTTCTTTTCAAATGTAGTTAAAACACATCTTTAAACTGTGTAATGAGCAGTATATACTCAATAATGTGTATAATCCACAAATTGCATCTTTTATAAAACAATGTTTTAGCTACTTTGTTAATTAGTAACAGTTAGTTGTAACTTATTATATTTTCCCTTAATGTTCCTTGGTTTTAAATGCTTCTTAATCATTTCTATATCAGATTGCTTGACTGATCAGTTGATTTCAAATCCATAAACACATGAAGTAAAGAGTAGCCACACTAAAGCCATTATATAAAACAAAGAATTCAGTGAATGCAATGATTTTACACACAGTGGGGAATCAGTAATTATCAACTAACTACAAAGCAGAAAAACATCAACATAACTTTGGCATCTTCTAACTATGTAAAATCTTCACCAACTAGATTAGTTTTATCTATTAGATAGCATTGTTTTGTCTCAAATATACACAAATATCAGTCTGAGAAGAAATATGCGTAATAGCACGAAGAAAAAAATCAAGCTAGTCAAAGAGGAAGACAGAATTTCTCTATAAATGCTTAAAAACTCCTTCTGAAAGCAAGATCCATTGATATTAACCTAAAATTAAAGTTTATAATATTACTTAGCCTTTGACAGAATCTAGTCTATGATGGCCCTAAAGAATGTCTGAAATAAATGTAAACATGCTTCTATAAGTAACAGTGGAGGGCAGTAACTGGCTTTCTGAAACAACTAATTTAAAAAAGTAAAGTAAATATTGTCTAATTAATGACCTCAGGATACAGTGAACTGAAAACTCTGATTTAATTTTTGTATTAAATTATGTTTCACACTTTGGTAAACACCTTATAGTAGTACTGTGGTGGAAGCATTAAAAAACTATGTTAATATGTAATTATCTGTTCTCCATTGGAAAGAACCAAGACAGGGAAGAATCCTAGAGACTATAAGACTGAATTGGTTAAGAACAGATGATAAATTATTTCAAGGTATTAATCAAAATTATAAGCTAAATCAAAAATCCAAAGTGTAATTCTCAAACAAGCATAGATAGAGCAATACTGAGCCTTAAATACTACAGGATTCTTAGGAGAAACTCAGCAACAATGGCCAGACAAGGAAGGATGAATGCCAGGTCATTGAACAAAGAGGTACACTACAAGGAATATGGAATATTTTTAAAAGAGCAAAGAATTCACCACACACAATAAGTGTGATGAATACATAGCAGCAACTTTCTCCCTTCTTGACACAGGCATTGTGCCTTAATCATCTACATTTCCAGCAACTAGAAAAAAACCTGCAACAAACCAAGAGAAAAAAATGTATATTAACATTCTAAGACTCATACAGCATGTACAAACATTATGAATAATGAGTATATAGTGTGTGACTTATCTTTGTACCTCTAAAATTTATCATTTTATTGAAGTTCAAAGAAAAAAGCATATAGAACAAAATATTCTGAAGTTCCTCTTCATTTGTTTTCTCATATAAACTTTTCACATTTTTAGTAGTATGTCCATTTTCTGCCCACAAAGCTTTACCATTAAGAAGATTTTAGTAGATGGGTCCCTGGAAGAGCCTGTAGAAAAATGGAACTGTGGAAAATATTAAATTAATTCCAGTTGGTATCAAGCTATAGCAAAGTCCAAAACAAATATATTGAAATGCACAAGCTTTGACATCATATGTGCCAATGCCGAAGCAATTGATACATGAAAGACTAAGAGGAAAAGAAAATTAAAGACAAAATAAGGAGTAGAATCTCTACCACTCTATTCCTGAATTCACAGGGCATGGTTAACTTCTCTAAGAACCAGATCAACAGAGAAACTATGACAGGTAAAAATGATCTTATTAAACTAGTTAAGTGTAAGCATTGCTCCATTGCTCCCATGCAAGAGAAACATTCTATCTAGTGACTTGGTACAATATTATTAATAATATTAACAATACTATTAACATTAGTTAACATTAATATGACTATTATTATTATTAATGTAATAGTTAACATTTATTGAGGCTTCCTATTTTACATGGATTATTCATTAAATGCTCATTGACAATCCTATGATGTAGGTACTATTGCTAGCCCCAACTTTACAAATGTGAAAGCCACAGTGTAGAAAAGTTAACTAAATCAAGGTCGTACAGCTAGCATGCAGTAGTCTAGAGCACAAACAAGTCTGACTCCAGAATTCCCACTTACCACTCATAGGCAAAAAAACGGAAAAAACAAAAAAGCATTTATTACACACAATATTGATTTCCTTAAATATTTGTAATTATAAAGATACCATCGGACATCATTAAAGATGAAAATACACAGCGTTAACAGGGGTTCCCAATGTTTTTTATCTCCAGACACTGAAACGTGCCACAAATTGTCCCTCCTTACAATCCAATGGTGGAGTTGAGGAGGAAATGCCACCCACAGCTGTCTCACCCTGAGAATTCCACAATATACATACCATATCTTTATGTGTAGGCAATACACATAAAGCCACATGTATGGCTCTACTCAAATCTTGCTTGTGGCTCAAAAGATTAATAAAATGTATATTCAAAGATTTTACCACATTTCTCTCATGCAAGACTCATGTTAAAAAAATCATCGCATACTTCAATATTAACTCATAATAAAGAAAGCTGAATTAATAAAAAATAATGTTACTTTTTTCTTGGGTTTAATCTGTTTGATTCAGCAGCAATGATCTCGTCTCATATTCTACTACCTTGAAGAAATTTAAAGGATTTCTTTGGAGGACTGCTATAAAATCATCATTGACATTTTAATTTAAAAAAGAAATGTATGTAGAATAAACAGGACATTTCCTCTAACAGTCTGCAGTGGCTGCTCCATTGCTTCTTTGTACAGTCTTGGTAAATTATGCAGGCTCTCACTAGACAGAGCAGCTGTATTTCACTGTCTTCAGTAATGTAATCTACATTTATCATTATTTTAATTAAGCAGATTCTTAATTTGGTACTTTCATTGCAAAGAAAAATACCTTATTCATTTTTTTTTTTTTGGTAGACAGCATCTTGTCAGTCTTATAAACCAGAATTTAATTTTAAACATGTTTCTTACTGCAACTGGACACTATTTTTTTTTAACTATCATATTTATTTTTTTAAAAGCTTGTTCAGTTTCATTCTATCAGTTTAAAACATTGGTTCCTTCTTTATAATGTTTTTTAAAAAAGGTTACTTTCATAGTTCTCAACTTTAACCTAAGTAATATACTAAAAACAGTATGTGATTTATTATAATTTTAAATTCAGGATTATTCAAAATTAATAGGAAGCACAAATAAGAACTTTACAAGAAAAACAATGATTTACTCCATGTTGAGAAAATTCAATTCACAAGTTCTTCATGCAAGATTATTTTTATCACCAGGTCATTTGAAATGTCTGAATCTTTAGCTAAATCCATCACTGTGGAATGCAACAGCTTTTAATCATCTTGAAGACAAGTTCTGAGTATTTTTTATTCATCTTCCCTTATTATTTATAGTCACAAGTTGATTTCTAAAAAATAATTTGGTGAATTACACTTGAAATGTGTTTGTTTAAATGGTTCACATAGAAACAATAATGTAATAGTACGAGGCCACATTAAACTGTGCATTTGAATACATATGGTATCTCAAATCTTCTATGTCAATAAGGGAAGGCCTGATATTAAAAAAAATTCTGTATTTAGCATATATTAATTGAGCATCTTTTATGTGCCAGGTGAATTCAAACCAAAGAACAAAGCCTTTGCACAAGAGAGGAAGAAGGAAAGGAAAGAGAGAGAACATATGTGTACACATAACATATGCATATACAGTATAGTATCAAGTGTTTTTTAAACTTTGTTCCTTCAAAGAGAGACTTTAGGCTTCCATCTCCACCTCAACCAGAAAAGCTCCACTTTCATCTATTTTTATAAATCAGTCTTTTTTTGTAACTGGGTAGAGAAAGCAAAATTCACTTACCTAGAAAATATAAGTAAGGGCTCTAGACTATTACCGAGAACACAGGCAAATGAAAAGTATCCTAAGTTTTCTCAGATATGCTAAGGGGGGAAAAGGACTCTTTTCTGGAGTTTCATTTATCAGTTTTCACATGTTGCCAAATACTGGTTTGTGAATAAATGTCCACTAAAGTTTATAAACATGGCTTATTTAAGAAGTTTGGAGATGAAGTCTGTAAAGAATTGAAAGTTAACGCACATCTCATTTTATCAGTCCACATTATCAAGGAATGCCATGTCAGCTTTCAGATTCATATAAACCATCAGAAGTCATGAGAGAGAAATTTTTGAACAATCTAAAGTACACTAATTGTGTTCTAGATTTTTATTAAAACTTCCTTGTATAAAACAATGCTATTTACCTTCACACTGTGACTTTTGGAACAAAGTAATCATTTGGTCATTTATAATAACTTGGCCATTTAATATATATTACATCTGATCCATCACAAAAAGCTCAAAAGATAAGCTATTTTTACTCCCATTTTGCAGATCCCATTTTGCAGATAAGAAAGCAGGCTCAGAAATTCACAAATGTGTTCACTATTACATAGTGAATACATGGAGAAGCTAGGATCTGGGCCCATACTCTTTTTACTAAAACACATTCAAAAGCAAAATAAACTTAGCCCATGGAATTTTTCTCTTTTAATCACAGCTAAATATGACGCCTGCTTTGATTATCATCAATAACTTCACATAAAGTTGTGTTTACAATGAAAAATTTAGCTATCAATATATAAGCAAATAAGTAACCAATAAAGAAAGGAAGGCAAATCTAAAATTTAAATCAATGCTAATGAATGACAAATACTTTAGACATTGTGTAACTCCCTTGGTTTGAATTTAAATAATGTCCTGTATAAAGCCCGGGTTGCCCAATTCAGGAACAAGTAAAAGTTAGGTTCTAGGCAACCCACTTAGGCTCTAATTAAATAGACAAAACAAGTACAAAGAAACTAAATTATTTTTTAAAATACTCCTATTGGAACTCCACTTCAAAAAGATATTTCACGAAGAGACAGTACAGCTTGTAAGATTCCTTCTATATCAAATTACTCTTATGAATGTCTGATAAAACTTGAGATTTACCACTGGGTAACAACAAGAGGTAGCCAATAATTCTAAATGAAAACTCAGAATGGTCCTTTGTTCCCTTTGTTTAAAGTAAAGCCGCTAGTGAAAAACAAGAATGTCTACTTAGGAAAAAGGAGTCTCCTGTCTGAGCAAAAATTAAATTTAAATATCCTGCTTCCTACCTGAATATTCTGAATTATCTACATGTATCTACTGTTCACTAAAAGACTACAGAGGGCACTGTTGCATCAGCTTTGAAGCTTTACAATAGAAGCCTAGAAAAACTGTCTATAATATATAATTTCTTTAAAGGGTCAAATGCATGGAAATCTACCAAGCTTAATATAAGGGACAAAATCAAAATGTACATTTTTTTTAAATAGGCTGGACTTCAATGGGGCAAAAAAAAAACTTAACAAAAACAACTGTCAAATTGAGAACACTGCACCACACACATTTTGCATTTCCTTTTGTAGTGCTTTCATGAGAAAGGTAACTAATCATAGCACCTCCTTATCCAATGGAAACAGCAGCCCATTGCAGAATCCTTTTTACAATCAATAGGAAAATGAATGTGGCATCTCATGCAATCCTTCCATAATTCTATCAACAGAAAGAATGTGGTCTGTTTGCATACTTTTGTCTAAAAGGCCAATTCCATTTGTCCCTTCTTTGGGTAAAATGACAGCTACAGATCAATCACTCTCACAAGAAAGTAAACATACTGCAAAAAAAAGAAAAAGGATCAAAACTGAAATCCTCATAGCTTTTAAATGTAATTTTGTTACACGTATGTAGGAACGCAAACTCAAAGCAAATAGAAAAAGCAAGTTTGTCCTCATAGACATGCATTTTGTGCTATTGTGCAACAGTACTGGGATACAAAATTTAAAAGTTACAATTGTCATGAATACTGTAATTAATTATGAATAGCATTAATTAAACTTCCATACATTTTCTGTTCTCTCATATCATTCCTGTTACAATTCTTTGAAACTAAATTAAGTATAATGCCAATCCAATGGCTTAATACATATATTTGCAATGTATTTCAATAAGACTAGTATATAAAATATAAAGTTTTGTCTTTAAAAAATATATATATATAAAGCTTTGTATTACACTACTACTTTTTTCCACTTGGACTTACCAAAAATTTAGATTTTTGATAGTACAAATAATACAAAAATGAAAGGTTATATTATTTTAGTAATTTGAAAATAATGTCTTGAATTGCTTAACCTCTGCAGAAACACTAACATTAGCTGAAGAATTACAATATCAAGACCAAGCAATTAAAGATAACATGTAAAATGAGAAAGGAGGATACTCCATTAATGCATATCAGATCACAACACTGCATCACATATTAGATAAATCAACAATAATCCAGGTGCTATCATAAAACTAAGGCCTCTAATAAAGAATCACAAATTCCCTAGAAAAACAGTATACAACTCCTCTTGTCACTCTCAAACTTCCAGAAAGATTAGGACCTTCTCTGAAATCAAAGTGCAGAACTGTGAAAGTGTTAAAAATTCTTCAATAATATGTCAACCTATTCATTAATCAAAAAAAGGGGAAGAGGCTTCAGATGGTATGTAGATTTCATTTTATGACAAAAGCCTCGGTTTAACAAGTTATTTTCAGGCAATAAAAGTCAAAAGTAAAGCACTGTTAAAGTGGGCAGCACTGACTCTAAGGCTTTAACTTATTAAGCCAAAATGCTACTTAAGTATTGCTCCCTTAAATTATTAATTTATCAGTTTTGCTTAGTCTCCTCCTGAGGCAAGGCGGTTTTGTAGGTATGTTGAATGCATGTAAATAAACAGAAAGCTTTTATAATAGTCTAATAATACACCAAACATAATAAACCCTTTTTAATGAACACTGGATGCACAATCCTATGAACTAAGTTTATATAAATGGGCTATATAATTTAAAGAAACTAAGATTCTCTAGGAGGTAAATGCACAAATTCAGAAAAATTAAACACAAGCCCATTGATTTTCAATGATCTGATAAAATGCTTATAACAGAACCAAAATGTTGCTGTGCCTATAAGGAGTATGTCACATGCAATTTTGAAGAAATATATGAGAAAATGTCGTAAACTGTTGGAAAATTTATTTGCAATACTGCATTTCATCTACCCTAAGTATAATTGCAAAAAAAAAAAAAAAAAAACCCTTCAGGTAATGTCTTTTTAATATTTAGTGTATTTAACTAGATATTTTAGTTTACTATTGTAGAAAGAAATGCAGCGTATTAAAATCAATTTTAGTTAACTCTAATTTATGCAAAGCTTGATTGTGAGCAATAGCTGCTGAAAGGATGCAGCATTGTTGATTCATATACAAGCATTTTACTTAACTACATTGGATAATAGCAGTGCTCCTAAAGGAGTATAAAAAGCAAAGTGATTAGCAGTCATTACTGTTAATTAGTGCTCACATTACATTCCTTGGGATGAATCTCTTTTAAGTTGAATACATGGGAAGTTTATTTTTTAAAGAACTGCCAAACCTTGCCGAGGTAAGTATTGGAATAATCCGTCAACTATCAGTAAACAGACTAAAAAACAGGGACAGATCAACATCCAATTAGTTATGTCTAGTTTTTAAACAGGAAAAGGGTTGAGGGGAATGAGTAAAACTGGAAACTCATACTTCACATTCTGCAATCTCACTGATAAAAGGAGGAAATGTGTGTTTATCAAACTTGCTGTGAGTGCACAGTTCATTTGGAGTCCTGTAAACAATTGCCTGACTGTCCACTTCCAAATGCATGTGAAAATTTTGGAGACTTGGAGCATCATATTCAACAAGCAAGGTCACTCTAGTGAGACTCTGGAAATGGGAAATTAGGAAAACGTGGCAATCAGAGGTTTAGGGCTGAGCAGAAAAAGCCCTGAGGCTGGTTTACCATCTTTTACCACCAGTCAGGCTGTCTCTGCTTATTCGGTATTAACACGACAGGGCTAAGAGTGAATTTAAAGAACTCCACACACCTAACTGGGACACTGACTTTCTTGTTTAGAAAATGACAGACATTTGTCACAGGGAAAACAACCACCACCACCAAAAAACTCAGACAGGGCTTTCAAGGACAAGCCCTGAATGAAAAACAGGCTCCTCCTGAACCTTCAGCAAAGGACATAGGGAATGACAACATCCTGTTGATTCTCTGGTTTCCTCTCCTACTATACCATTCTGTGCATTTTAAAATGGAGGTCAAATCTTCAACAAAGAAGCTTCAAATACAATGTATGGTCATTAGAGGGAAAACGTTTAAAAATTCAAATGTCCAAATATTATACAAACATTATTACTTGTATATCCAGACCTAAAATATGTTCTTCAATTACTTTTATGCATATATTATGCATATATTCTACAAATAGATTTTACAAAAATGTAGTCATGTACCATTCAGGATATTTGGTAATCTATTTGCTTCTCTAATGACATACACAGATGTGTTCGTGCAACTTCATTTTTGATGCTATATATTCCGTTATATAGACATACCATAATTCAGTTTGCCAGTCATTCCTAAATCTTTGAATATATCTTTTCTTTTTAGAATAAATTTCCTGGAGTAGAAATGCTTGGTAAAGATAGTGCATTTTTTGTGTCTGATGAGATCTGCCAAATTATCTCTGAAAGGCTGAACCAATTTAAAGGGCTGCTGGCAGCACACAGGATACCTATTTCTTCAAAATCAATATCCTTTCTTAATCCTGAAAAAGTGATAGTTGCATTTTTGAATTAGTGACATTGCACATTTTCTGGCCATTTGGATTTCTTTCTCTATGAACTGCCTATTCATATCCTTAGCACATTTCTCTATTTGGAGGCCAGCTTTTAAACATCCAAAAGATAGTGAGAAATTCTTCTCAAATGTTACCTTAGAGGATCCCGAAGAAAAAGAGATTATTTTGAAGACGGAGACCCTATTAAGATTCTTCATATGAGACTCCTTTACAACATACTATATTATAGAAGGAGACATCCCGATGGACTCAAAAAAAAAAAAAAATTAAAAACTGAACTTGTAAATATTGTCTCATTTTAGCTCCCTTTATTTTCTATAAATAGAAAATCTATTATATTAATCTATTAATTCAGAATGAACAGTAATGTTCTGTTATTGTCTCTCTCTCTCTCTTTTTACTCTTGTTATACCAGGGAACAGTTTGAACACATACAAAAAATCTGAATTGTCTTTTAGTTATTTAGATAAGTCCTCGAAGCAGACTGTAACTACAGATGATGGACAAGTTCCTCATGCTATTATTACCCTGGATCAAAAACTTAATTAAAATGTGTTATTCGTGAAAAAACTACTACATATAAGATAAAATGAAAAAATGCCCTCTCCCCCAAGTGAGCTCAATTAGGGCCTTTTCTCACAGAACCAAGGAACTGACAAAGAAGCCAAATATACTAATTCCTACTTCATCTTCAGAAACAGGTTTAGATTAGAATGTAATTTCAAGCTATAGATCATGTCTTTCCTTTTTAAACAAACAATAGATTAAAGCTGTTACCTAGAACAATGCTCCTCAAATTGTGTTAAAGACAAAGTTTTTTCTTTTAATTTTAAAACTCTGAAGACAGAAACGACTGTAAAATATTAAAATTACCAAAAAAAAATTTAAAAAGATATAAAATACAAAGCCATTATTTTGTTATTAGACTCAATAGATATAAAATTGGTCTCAACTATAAAAATTTCCAAATGCTTATTTTCCATTTCTATAAATAGCTGACCTTGGACCAATAACAATCACTTCATGGACTCGCACCAGCTCCTAGACCACACTTTGGGTAGCAACAATTTAAATAATTCTGAGAGCTCGGAAATGAGATGAGATCAAACACAGATAGATCACTTTGATCCTTGACTCAGTAACATCGCAGCCCCTTATCAAACCACATGCCCACCCCTCTGTCTCACTGTTAATTCACACATGCCTAATTGGTTTATATATTCACTATATATGTACTCCTGTATGATAACATCTGGCAAGATAACACAATGTAGTGCTTGGAGGCAGAAGGATACAGTGATTAAAAGTACATATTCTACTACTTTCTAGCTTGGACAAGTTATTTAACCTCTCTGTATCTCAGTTTACTTATCTGCAAAATGGAGAAAATAACCCAGAGTCAATAAAGATAAATTAGAATATAATGTATAAAACGTGTAACAGTGCCTGGCAGATAGTGCTCCATAAACAACATCAATTAAATTATAAGGCAGAAAAAACTGAAAAAAAATCGCATGGCTCTCGGCTTTCTAACAATCAATATTAAAAGAAAACTAGAATGATTCGCATGCTTTACAGTGTTTATATAATAAAAACTGTCCAAGAGTTATAGTAAGGCAAAACTATTACAAAGACCAAGTCATAAGAGAAATTCCACTCTTTTGAGTTCATAAAGTTGAATGTGTGATATGCTAAAAATCTGAGGCACCTGGGTGGCTCAATTGGTTAAACTTTCGACTTGATTTCTGCTCAGGTCATGATCTCAAAGTCCTGATCTCAGGGTCCTGAGATTGAACCCAGTGTTGTGCTCCATGCTCAGCAGGGAGACTGCCTTGAGTCTCTTCCTCTGGCTCTCCCTGCATGTGCACAAGCATGCACTCTCTCTCAAATAAATAAATGACTCTTTAAAGAAAAAAGGTATGGTAAAAATCCTCAACAGTCCTTAGAGCAAATATTCAACAAAAATTTTGAACACCTCATATGGACAAGGCCCCTTGGTGAGCACTGCAGAGTATCCAAAATTGAAAAGCACACAGTCCTTGCCTTTAAGAGAGGTATAAGCTAACAAGGAAGGTACACTGTATATGCAAATAATTATGCAAAATAAGGCATAATGTAATAACTTCCCTCAAAAGTCACAAAACAGAAACTCAAAAAAAAAAAAAAAAAAAAAAAGCTACACTTAAGGAAATCATCTTTTGCATCCCTATTCTCCTTCAACACAAAACCCAAGGGTCTATTACAAGCCAGCCAGACCATGTACAGGTCCCTAAGTCTATTGCCCCTTCTGTGGTCCCCAATACGTTCTACCTAAAATTTTAAGATGCCACTTTGCAACCTATTCTCTTTGGCATCTTAATATCTTTCTTGAGAGATGCATGTCATCCTCATCTGCTCTCAGATGCCACCTCCGTTCTACTCTCTTCTTCACTCTTTGTAAGACCTAGAGGGCCACTCTGACATTGCAGCAAGTAGCACACTACATGCTACAGGCTCAAAGGACAATTGAGAATTGAGTTAAGGAGTCATAAATACCCCAGGATATAAGGCTTTCTGAAACTGATGGTTAAAACAGCAGTTATTACACTTCTGAAGAGACGAGATCAATGTGGACTACAATAAAAATCTGGAGCTCTCCCCAGAACAATTTATATATACAAAAATTTGCACAAAATTTCACAGTTCAAAAAATACCTCTCTCCCCTAGATTAAGAAATCTTGTCTTATAATATAACTTTATCCTGCACTGAATTCCATTAGACTGATTTTTTTTATTCACTTTCTATAACCAAGCCCAGATTATATGGCCTCTCAAAATCAGCAGAATGTTGGTGAGGGTTAAGAAAGTCACCAAAATAACTACAAGACCAGTAAAATATTATTCAAAAAGCTAAATTGTGAAAAGCCCAAAAGGAGACCATGAATTATTTATCAAATGATAATGATTCTCCTTACCTTCCTCACTTCCCAGCAAATGATTCTCCTTACCCTCCTCACTTCCCAGCAAATTATGTAGAAAAGAATCCATAAGGGAACTGGTCTTAAAATAGACCTTGGGCCATTTCAATGGCTCTGGAACCAAACCTATAGTGGGGAGCAAAGAATTCTGTACAAGGAAGGGAAACAAATGTCTGAAAAATAATTTCTGCCTTTCTGACTTCTCAATGTATTTTTATAGAAATCTATAAGGAACAATAAGCTGAATTTTACAAGGATTAGATAGGCTTAACTTTGCTCACTAAGTTTAATTTAACAACAACAGCTCATTGAGCACCCAACATGTATAAGTATACAAAATAACCACATGACCGAGGACTATAGATGTTATGAATAACTGTGACGTAATTTTACTGGTATTGAGAGGTAACAGCTTTCACATACAGGAGTGCACATAATGGCTCTTTTCTACTGCCACTGGACATTTAAAGAGCCGTTTGAAAAATATCTTAATTTTTCATATTCTCTTTCAAAGTTTAAATTCTCTAAAGTCAATTCATTTAACTTTCAAATGGAAGTTCCTGCTTAAGGCATTTTATAAATGAGTTAATACATTGCTTAGGTTTTAAAGATAAACATAGAGTTAAATCTTAAAAGAACATACCAAAATAAGTTTTGATGGAAAGAAAGTATCTATAAATAAAAACCTTTGTCATCTTTGGGTTCACTTCTTTATCATCTTTTGAAATGACCCATCAGCTTATTCATGTAGGTATGTAGATAGAAAACACCAATTCCACATGTTCCTTAGAAGGTTCAATTATTTGAATGAAATAGTCTAAAAAAGGCTCAAGAGGGCCAAAAATTAAAGGCAACAAATGTAGAAAGATAAATTCAATCTAATATAAAATACAAATTTGCTCACATTAAAACCTCTTTTACAAGTTGAATGATTACCATTCTTTTTCTTCTCTGCATTAACTTACTAATAAAGTCAAGAGGAATTACACTCATCTCAATGCCAACTTGCAGCTACTACTTAGTATTAATGCACTAATGGAATTTTGTATGCAAGGAAAAAAAAAAACCCTGACTTTATTTAGCTTCACTGGATTATTTTGGTAGCAAAGGAATAAAGAAGAAAGAAGACCTGGCACTAGCATGAAGTTGGCAGGATACGAAAACAACAAAAAACAAAACTAAACTAATTTATACAGCATCTTTCTTCCTAGAAACCCAAAGAGGCTCTCATATATTTTCACCTTTATTCTCAAAACAGATAAATAAAAAAGAAAAAGATATAGCTATAGTTTACAGACGCAATAAATGAATTCCAGAAGAGTACAGTTAAACACAATGCCTGTATAGTTCAAGAGCTATATAAAGTCCCATAAGAAATAAAAAATGAAATACAATCCCTGCTCCTCAAGGTACTTACAATCTTTAAACAAAAATACACAAGATTAAAAAAAAAAAAAAAAACCCTAGTACTGTATATTGAGATAGATTACTATAAGAAAAATACAATGTTTTATGAAGGTTCCAGGAAGAAAGATAATACATTCAGTGGGGGCATTTGAAGGAAGATGTCAAAAGGAGATGCATATAAAAAAGCAATTGGATAGGAAAGGTTAACATAGCCATGCAGGAAAGATATGGACTGTGGGGGGTGGGGCGGAAATGAGTTCTGACATAATCTAGTATAGATGGAAAATTCCCATGTAAAGGAATACTGGGAAAAGATAAAAGATAAGTGTAAGTTATATAATAGAGTGTCTAACAGATCAATGCTAAGCAGAAAAGATTTTTGATGAAGAGAAGAATGTGATTGGATTTACACTTTAGTAAAACCAATCTGGCATAAGTTTGAAAGATAAATTATAGAGTGGGAAGAAAAGCATAAATGGAAAATAAGGGGTCAATTAATTTACAGGCCAAAGCCAGGTTCAATCTGACATGATGCCCAAAAGCATCATATAGTTTGTAAATAAGTGGAACCAAATCAAACTAAAAAAGCTGTATAGCCAGAGAAACAATCAACAAAATAAAAAGACAACCTATAGAAAAATAAGATACTTGCAAATCATTTATCTGATAAAAGGTTAACACTTAAAACATATAAAGAATTCATACAATTCACTAGCAAACAAAGCAAAACAGCAAAAACAACAACAAAAAAGCCCCATAAATAACCCAATTTAAAAATGAGCAGTGGAATGGAACAGGTATCTTTTCAAATAAGACATCCAAATGGCCAACAGGTACACAAAAAGATGCTCAACATCATTAATCGTCAGAGAAATGGAAATCAAAACCACAATGAGATATCACCTCACATCTGTTAAAATGGCTATCATCAAAAAGACAACAGATAATAAGTGCTGGTGAGGTTGTGAAGAAAAAGATATACTTGGGCACTGTTGGTAGGAACATACATTGATACAGCTGTTATGGAAAAATAGAATGGAGGTTCTTCAAAAAAAAACTAAAACGAGATGACCTAGCAATCCCACTTTTGGGTATATATTCAAAGGTAATGAAAACAGGATCTCAAAGAGATAATCTGCACCCCCATTGTTCATTGCTGCATTATGCCCAATAGACAAGATACAGAAACAACCTAACCCGTCAACAGATAAATGGATAAATGACTTATTTCTTTCTCTGGGTTTGGATTTTGTGAAACCAAACCCAGAGAAGTGAAGTGAAATAAGTCAGAAAGACACATGTGGAATCCAAAAAAATCCAAATCCAGAGAAACAGAGAGTAGAATGGTGATCACCAAGGGCTGGGGGCAGGGTAAATGAGAAGATGTTGATCAAAGGGTACAAATTTCCAGTTACTAAGATGAACAAGTTCTAGGGATCTAATATACAGCCTAGTGATTACAGCTAATAATACTGTATTATATACTTGAAAGTTACTAAAAAGGTAGATCTTAAATGTTCTCACTACAAAGAAGAAATGGCAATTAAGTGATAGAATGGAGGTGTTAGCTAATGCTAAGGTGATAATCATTTTTGCAATTTTTAAATGTATCAAGTCAAATGGTTGTACACCTTAAACTTAGACAAGTTATATGTCAATTATATCAATAAAGCTAAAAAAATACTATGTTTCACATGTAAATACCAGTAATTTGCTGGTAAAAACCAGTAATTATTCAATGCAATTATTACGATAATTTAAATCCCACTTATATGCATTATTATGTTAAACTCATTAATATCATAAGTTTTGCTTCCTTTTGTGAATTCACACTTGGTGATTTTATTTAGAGTTGAGAACTAAGGATAAAATATTTTAGTTGTTATGTACTACATATAATATGAAAAAAAATTAAATGTACAATTAAAAGAACCACCAAGACTAATTTTTTTTTCCTATTTTAATCTCTCAGTGCTCATCATGACAAGTGCATTCCTCAATCTCCATCAACTACCTATTTCACACATTTCCCCAAACATCTCACTCCCTTCTCCCCTCTGGTAACTATCAGTTTGTTCTCTATAGTTAAGAATCTCCTTCTTGGTTTGTGTGTCTCTCTCTTTTTCCATTTGCTCATTTGCTTAATTTCTTAAATTCTACCTAAGAGTGAAATCATGAGGTATTTGTCTTTCTCTGATTGGTTTATTTTGCTTAGCATTATACTCTCTAACTCCATTTGTGTCATTGCAAATGGCAAGATTTTATTTTTTATGGTTGAATAATATTCCAGTGTGGTGTGTGTGTGTGTGTGTGTGTGTGTGTGTGTACATCACTTCTTCTTTATCCATTCGTCGATCAATGGATATTTGGGTTACTTCTATAATTTGGCTATTGTAAATAATGCTGCTATAAAGCAGTGGTGCCTGTATCCTTTTTGAGTTTGTGTTTTTGTATTCTTTGGGTAAATATCCAGTAGTGCAATTGCTAGATCATACGGTAGTTCTATTTTTAACTTTTTAAGGAATCTCTACATTGTTTTCCACTGTGGCTGTACCAGTTTGCATTCCCACCAATAGTACAAGAGGGTTCTTTTTCCTCTGAATACTTGCCAACGCCTGTTGTTAAGACCAACATTTATTAAGAGTTAATCTTGATTAAATGAACCCAGCTTGATATGAAGCATCTTCTATACCATCCTATACCAGATTAAAGAAATGACAAAGATACAGTGCTATAAAATTTAATATCAGAATATTTGTAATATATAGCTTTCTATATTCCCTGTCACTTTTATTTAAATGCCATCTTTTTACTTAGTCCCATCAAGCCTTATGAAACCACCTCTACAATGTCTTCTCTTCATCTTTCTCACTGTTACTCCCCCAGTTCAGATACTCAGAACCTTTCAGTTACTCTAGTATCTCAGTTTTCAACTTGAATCCCTCATCTCCAGAATTCTACTTCTCTAATCCATTTCTTGCATCATTATAGTGGTTCAACTTAATGTCCTTGAAATTCCTTCAACTGTGCCATTCTATATCATTCCTTTTAAAGCCCTTTAGGATAGCTTTCAAATTTGTTTAACCATAAAAATTTGTTTAATAGCCTGGAATATACATAATATGCATGCATATACACACCTGTGAAAGAACATTTCACAAAATATAATTAACCTTACTATGTACAATGCATTTTGATATCTTCTATTTTATTCTAGTTTCTTTCATTTAAAAGGGAAAAAATGGGGATCCCTGGGTGGTGCAGTGGTTTGGCACCTGCCTTTGGCCCAGGGCGCAATCCTGGAGACCCAGGATCGAATCCCACGTCGGGCTCCCGGTGCATGGAGCCTGCTTCTCCCTCTGCCTGTCTCTCTCTCTCTCTCTGTGACTATCATAAAATAAATAAAAATTAAAAAAATAAATAAATAAAAGGGAAAAAATGGTATGACACATTAAACTGAGTTTACAAAAAAAACACCTTAGGGGCTCTCTACTGCATAAATAATCCTTGGCCTAAAATTTAAGACATTCTTTTTTGGCTTCAACCAACCTTTGCAGACTGATTTTCTACTATTCCTTAAACTCTGAGCTCTAGCCACATTGAACTTCTTGCTATTTCCCTAATATAGCTCATAATTTCCTACTTCTATGATTTTGGCTAAGCTCTGCCCCTAATTTGCAACATTTTTAGCCATTCACCCAAAACTGCCTTTGTCAAAATCCAAACAAGCTTCAAGGATATCACATGTAATTCCCCCAAGTGTAATTCTGATGACCCAACACAAAATTTTTTTCTCCTCTGAATCCCCAAAGTCCTTTAAATTGCATACTCCAATGGCAACTTTATTTTGTATTAGTTTCTTTGTGTATGTGTCTTCTCTCTTCAGGCTCTGTGAAGGGTGAGACTGTTTCATACATCTCTTTACACTACTGGTATAAGTATCCAATTAATGTTTTCAAACTGAAAGACATAAAAGAATCTATAAATTGTAGTAGCATCAGGTTAAAGTTAACAGAAAAAGTCAAGGTCAATTAACACATCCTTTTGATTCACTCAATTTTTCTCACAGTATCATGTCACAGAAAAGGACTCCATTGAATCATCTCTTACCAGTAATAATAATTTTTAAAACTCTATTTGTTGATATTATCTTTACTTATTATGGCTATTGTATGATTTAGGATCTAGAAATGAATGAAGATGTTCTCAATTTAAAAGGGAAAGTCACAGGGTGCCTGAGTGGCTCAGTTGGTTAAGCACCTGACTCTTGATTTCAGTTCAGGTCATGATCTCAGGGTCATGAGATTGAACCCCACATGAGATTCTCTTTCTGTCTATCCAACTGCCCCTCCCTGCCCCTGGTTGCATATGTGCATGCTCTCTCTTACAAAAAAAAAAAAAAAAAAAAGATGGGGGCAGTAGATGTAAAAAGATCAACTTAAGATTTATCATATTGTTGTGTGACTACCAATAAAGTCCTGTGCTACAAAAAACTGTAAGGATAACAATAAATGAATAAAGTAAGTTTTAAATTTTGGTAACATGTTCTTAGTCATTTCATAGAGAATACAACAAAGACCTGTAGCTTACAGGTCTAGAGATGAAGTAAAAGACTATAGTATACATCTAGCATCTTAAACAGCACAACTCCAAAGTAGACATCTACAAAAAATTTCTTTAAAGATAAATGGTAACACAGTCAAGAAAAAAGACAAAAATTCAGTAGGAGACAGACATCAGAGGCTTGAAAGACAAGTGAAATATACCCAACACACTTTAAAATATATGGAGTAGATGTTAAGATAGAAATCTATAGTTTGTAGAAGAAAGGAATACAGGGACATAAAAGTCAACTAGTAAGTTTATACAAAGGCACTGAATCAGGCAAAAAAATAAAGAATATATATGTGCATGTTTAATATACACACACGATCAGTTATACCAAGTGGAGAAAGTCCAAGGCTGAGGAGACAGAATGATCATTTTGCTACAAAGAGGGACATGTGACTACATGTTCTAGGATTTAGAGGGAATCTAGAGATGAAGAGTCTAGATATGTGATACATTTACAAACTATAATAATTGACAAGTATAATCCAACATCTTATTTCCAGACAGATCTTCTGTCATATGCCTTCTCATGCATGCCTGACTATATTGTCTGAAGGACCAGTGATAACACAGCCTCAATAAAATTGCACCTGGGAGTTAAAATGACACTTGTCTGTGCTAATTCCAATTCTTCTGTTTGGGGTCCAGAACTGATACTAGCAAAACATTTCTTGTGCCAAGGGGCCAGGTTTGATGTCCAAAATCTTGGGAAGTGACAGGGCTTGAGGCAAGCTGTGCAATCCTGAAGAGCCAGGAGCAATCTGTATAGGGCTATGTGTCTGTTTAATTAGCAGTATGTCTGGGTCCTCTCTGCAAATCTAAAGGCCTTCTTATATGTTCCTCATACTCCAAACTCTTTGGATTCGCTTCAAGCCACCCAACCATCTAGGTTGTTTGTTGTTGTTGCTGCTGCTGTTGTTGTTTATTAACCAGATCCAAAGTGAAAAGAGATCCATATAGAAATTTTCCACCATAATAAGCATGTTTTCTAACATGCAGATATCAAAAATAATTTGAAAAAGTGTCTGCTCAGCATTTCTCTAAAATATTCTACAGCTGGAAATTATTCTTGGTACAGTTAGTGGTTACACTGTCAAATCTGATAACATATCTTATTTTGCAAAGTTTGACGATGATACCTATTCCATTTAAACTTCTAAGTGGAAAAATAAGAACAAAATGAATTTACCAATGGTTTTACATCATATTTTCTAACAGTGTTGTGGCTCCCCTAAATTAGGTAAATTATTATATAAAATATAGTTTGTTAAAGTTTGGACTTATTTGTTCAACAATCCTTCAAAAATTATCCATTTGCCAGAAACACTGCTGGACACTAGAGACATAAAAATGAAGAGTACTGCCTATGTCTTTGAGGGTATCCCAGTTTAGCAAGAGATAATAATCACATAAGCAATCTTAGCAATTTCCTCAGAAAAACAGTGGAGGTATAGACAAGCAGACACGGAAAAGACAGGAGGTAGATAAATTAGAGCTGATTTCATAGAAGAGTATGAGGTGAGATAGAGGTTCTGCAGAACAGAGAAAGGGTATGGAAAAGCACAGGCAAAGACTCAGATATGAAAAGCAATCTCCTAACTAGTTCATTATAACTTGAACCCAGACACTTGTGTGGGAATGACAGGATCAGACAAGTAGGAATGCAGGGGTCTCTTCTTATAGAGTCTTTTGTGTCAAACTAATGTGTTTGTAGTTTGTTTTAATAGTAGGTTAAGTATGCAGAACAGCTGGTGACAATATAGTAGAAAGGCTAAATGGTACACAAGGCAAAACTGAAGGCAAGCTGACAAGTCAGGAGACCCTCAAACAGTACAGGTGAAAAACCAGTAATGATGAGAATGAGATCAAAGGGTCAGATATCAGAAGTCACAGAAGTAATATCAACAGATTCCAGAAATCTAATGGTGGTGGTTGTCATGGGAGAAAAGAGAAGTGAAAATCTAGTAGTGAGGCTCCAGGTTGGACTCGGGTAATGGGGTAAATAAGGATGATTTTAACGAAGAGGGAAATATAGGAAATGGAGCAAGTTTGTGCAAAAAGAAAATGAATAAATGAACTTGTTGAGTTTATCATGCCTAGAGAATATTATGGCAGAGAAATCATGAGCAACTGAATACAAATCCCAGAGTATAAGCTCACTGTTGTGGTTCCAATGGTCAATTATTTCTGAAAGAGGGAAAGAGGGAGAAAAGAGATGGAGGAGAGGAGGGAACGAGATACTGAAATCAAAGAACCATTTAGGATAGTGCTCAAGTTTGTAAGAAGCTGAAATCTATTTTATTTCTCAGGAAACCTGCTGCTTTTTACTTCCCCGACACAGTTCACACTTCTATCAGCAACACCCTGCTTTGTATTTGGAGATCCACCTTCCCCCAGTGGGTTTTGTTCTCACAGAACCAGAGTAAAATGTGGTTCGAGAAATTATGACTCCATCTCTTGCTCTAGGGATGGCACTTGATCTAGGCCTATCCAGTCAAATGAAATCATCTTCTCCCAACAACTGGCCCATGGATGATAGAAGTTAGGCCACTGAGTGACAATAAAATATAATGGGACTTTCCTTTGAGTTATTTAAAAAGACTGGAGCTTTTCCTACTAGGTTTGAACCAGGAAGACTGCAACCAGGAGCCATTTTCTGACTATAACTGTCTAGTCAGAGAATGTAATCAAAGAAAATAAAGAGATGCATACAGGAGGAAAAAAGATTTTGATTATACAATTTGTGTCCTGTATGTAGTTTCCTTGAAGCCAAACTTAACTTTAGGTTATTGTCAATAAATTCTCTTTTTCTTAAAGGAATCCTTGTGCACTGTTGGTAGGAATGCAAACCAGTGCAGCTACTGTGAAAAACAGTATAGAGGTTCCTTAAAAAGGAACCTCTATAAATAGAATTACCATATGATCCAATAATTCCACTACTGGATATTTACCCAAAGAATACAAAAACACTAATTTGAAAAGATATATGCACCCCTATGTTTACTGTAGCATTATTCACAATAGTAAAATTATGGAAGCAGCTCAAGTGTCCATTGATAGATGAATGAATAAAGAAGAGATGGTACATATATTCAATGGAATATTATTCAGCCATAAAAAAGAATGGAATCTTGCCATTTGCAATAACATGGATGGATCTAAAGAGTATAATACAAAGTGAAATAAATCAATCAGAGAAAAACAACATATGATTTCACTTACATCTGGGATTTAAGAAACAACACAAATGAACAGAGCAAAAAAGAGAAGAACTCAGAAACAAACTTTTAATTATAGGGAACAAACTGATGTTGAGAGGGAAGGTGGGTGGGGGGATGGGTGAAATAGGTGAAGGAGATTAAGAGTACATTTATCATGATGAGCACCGAATAATGATAGAATTGTTGAATCACTATATTGTATCTGAAACTAACAAAATACTGTATGTTAACTATACTAGAATTAAAACTTTTAAAAAATGAACAAGAAAAAGAATATGTACTACCTAAGAAGTAAATAAATAAAATTATCTTTTTCTTTAAAACTGCTTGATCCTCTAAGATCAGGAACAAGACAGGGATGTCCACTCTCACCACTGCTGTTCAACATCGTTCTGGAAGTCCTCGCCTCAGCAATCAGGGAACAAAAAGACATTAAAGGCATTCAAATTGGCAAAGAAGAAGTCAAACTCTCCCTCTTCGCCGATGACATGATACTCTACATAGAAAACCCAAAAGCCTCCACCCCAAGATTGCTAGAACTCATACAGCAATTTGGCAGCGTGGCAGGATACAAAATCAATGCCCAGAAATCAATGGCATTTCTATACACTAACAATGAGACTGAAGAAAGAGAAATTAAGGAGTCAATCCCATTTACAATTGCACCCAAAAGCATAAGATACCTAGGAATAAACCTAACCAAAGAGGTAAAAGATCTATACCCTAAAAACTATAGAACACTTCTGAAAGAAATTGAGGAAGACACAAAGAGATGGAAAAATATTCCATGCTCATGGATTGGCAGAATTAATATTGTAAAAATGTCAATGTTACCCAGGGCAATTTACACGTTTAATGCAATCCCTATCAAAATACCATGGACTTTCTTCAGAGAGTTAGAACAAATTATTTTAAGATTTGTGTGGAATCAGAAAAGACCCCGAATAGCCAGGGGAATTTTAAAAAAGAAAACCATAGCTGGGGGCATCACAATGCCAGATTTCAGGTTGTACTACAAAGCTGTGGTCATCAAGACAGTGTGGTACTGGCACAAAAACAGACACATAGATCAATGGAACAGAATAGAGAACCCAGAAGTGGACCCTGAAATGTATGGTCATCTAATATTCGATAAAGGAGGAAAGACTATCCATTGGAAGAAAGACAGTCTCTTCAATAAATGGTGCTGGGAAAATTGGACATCCACATGCAGAAGAATGAAACTGGACCACTCTCTTTCACCATATACAAAGATAAACTCAAAATGGATGAGAGATCTAAATGTGAGACAAGATTCCATCAAAATCCTAGAGGAGAACACAGGCCACACCCTTTTTGAACTTGGCCACAGTAACTTCTTGCAAGATACATCCACAAAGGCAAAAGAAACAAAAGCAAAAATGAACTATTGGGACTTCATCAAGATAAGAAGCTTTTGCACAGCAAAGGATACAGTCAACAAAACTAAAAGACAACCTACAGAATGGGAGAAGATATTTGCAAATGACGTATCAGATAAAGGGCTAGTTTCCAAGATCTATAAAGAACTTATTAAACTCAACACCAAAGAAACAAACAATCCAATCATGAAATGGGCAAAAGACATGAAGAGAAATCTCACAGAGGAAGACATGGACATGGCCAACATGCACATGAGAAAATGCTCTGCATCACTTGCCATCAGGGAAATACAAATCAAAACCACAATGAGATACCACCTCACACCAGTGAGAATGGGGAAAATTAACAAGGCAGGAAACAACAAATGTTGGAGAGGATGCGGAGAAAAGGGAACCCTCTTACACTGTTGGTGGGAATGTGAACTGGTGCAGCCACTCTGGAAAACTGTGTGGAGGTTCCTCAAAGAGTTAAAAATAGACCTGCCCTACGACCCAGCAATTGCACTGTTGGGGATTTACCCCAAAGATTCAGATGCAATGAAACGTCGGGACACCTGCACCCCGATGTTTCTATCAGCAATGGCCACAACAGCCAAACTGTGGAAGGAGCCTCGGTGTCCATCGAAAGATGAATGGATAAAGAAGATGTGGTTTATGTATACAATGGAATATTACTCAGCAATTAGAAACGACAAATACCCACCATTTGCTTCAACGTGGATGGAACTGGAGAGTATTATGCTGAGTGAAATAAGTCAATCGGAGAAGGACAAACAGTATATGTTCTCATTCATTTGGGGAATATGAATATTAGTGAAAGGGAATATAAAGGAAGGGAAAAGAAATGTTGGGAAATATCAGGAAGGGAGACAGAACATAAAGACTCCTAACTCGGGGAAACGAACTAGGGGTGGTGGAAGGGGAGGAGGGCGGGTGTTGGAGGGGAATGGGTGACGGGCACTGAGGCGGACACTTGACGGGATGAGCACTGGGTGTTTTTCTGTATGTTGGTAAATTGAACACCAATAAAAATTAATTAAAAAAAAATAAAATAAAATAAAACTGCTTGAATATGGCTATTTCTTGTAATCAAAATAAATCTAACCAATACAGAGTAAAATGGGAATTGATGTTTTCTAAAAATATTAAGCTAAAATTTAGTTTAAAAAAATTCAGTCGCTTATTTATAAACCTTTCTATCAACAGTAAACATTGGTTTTTAAAAAAGACAATTATTCATTTATTGTTGTATTCAAATTACAATACAAATGTCAATTAAGGAATTTAAGGTCATTGGCACCAAGATAAAAATGCCTAATGAAATAAAGAATATGAGAGAAGAAAAGTAGCAAGGATTAGAAAGAGAAAACTTAAACTGAATATTCAACTTTGGGAAGAATATTAAATGAATTCTATTAGAAAAAAATGAACACAGATTTCTGGATGAAGAGAGTCCATTATAATGAAAACAAGGTATGACCTCTAGAAAACAAAGAGAATGTGGGGCAGGCAGGGGCAGACATCAATGGCAAAAGGATTTCAATAAATTTCTTGATTCAGCAGATGAAGAAGGAACAATGACTGACAGATCAGCATAAGAAGCTGTAACCTACTATCTGCATGGATGAGAAGAAAGCCAAGAAGACAAGTAAGGCTACATTATCCTGAGTTCCAGGTATAACAAGTGTGAGGTGTGGGGCCAAAAAACTTTAAAGTCAAAAATGTTCAGTCAGTTTTGCTCTTGCCTTATTCTTAGATATGAATAAGCATCTGAGAGAGTTGAGAAAAAACTACATGAAAGAAAAAAATGAGAGAAAAAAGACCCTAAAGAAAACATCAATATTTTAGGAAACAAAAGATAATGTTTAAAACCTCTAATTTGTATTTTAAGAAGGATGTAAAGAGATTACATCTATAGAAAGAGAAATAAGCTTTTATAAAAAAGAAACAATCAAAAAACAAGTCAAATTACTGAATACCACAAGTATGATTGCTAAGAAAGTAGGGCATTTGAAAGGAAATGTCACAGGGGTGCCTGTGTGGCTCAGTGAGTTAAGTGCCTGCTTTCAACTCAGGTCATGATCCCAGGGTCCTAGGACAGAGTCCCATGTCACACTCCCTGATCAGCAGGGAGCCTGCTTCTCCCTCTTCCTATGTCACTCCACCTCTGTATACTCACTCTCTCTCACTTTCTCTGTCAAATAAATAAATAAATAAAATATTTTTTTTTTTAAAAAAGGAAATGTCACATAATATACAATAAACAACATAAGGTTAGATAATAATGTGAGAAGAGAGACATGAAGATTCAATATAGGTCTCACATCTGATGTGTGAGAATACCAGAAAAAGGGCATAGAGAATAAGAGGAGCAAATTATCAAATAAAGGAAGAGGATTTCACATAACCATCCTCAAACTGCAATTCGATTGGCCCTGCTATTTTTTTGTGTCAGATGTGACATCAAGTTTTCTTCCACCCAAAAACAAAAAGCCATAGCAGTTCTAGGTCTTACATCCACACATCCTACCATGCTGGAGAAAGTGTTTATCTTGTGCCAACCATCCTTCATCCTAGGCTTCATTCTATTTGGTACACATAGGTTAACAAAACCATCCCTGATCCAATCACTATAGTCATGAGAATGCCATGCTGTGAATGGCTTTCACCTGGATTAATACCATCACTGAACCGTCATAATGGAAAAGAGGACAGGGACCTGCTGCCAACTCAACAGAAAGCTTCAGAAGATACACAGAAGAAGCAACCTTCAATATCCAAAGCATTGTTGTGCCATTTCAGTACAAGTAGAAGAAACCATAAAGACACAATCATAAAAGTTAACAGAGAGGAAAAATGACTCAGCTAAAAAAAAAACAAAAATCACATCAGCATCAAATTTCTCATCAGCAAAATGCTGGTAGACCTTGAAGCAGTATCTTCAATGGTTTGAGGAAAAATTATTTTTGATCTAAAATTTTAAGTTCAACCAATGTATCCATCAAATGTGAGGGCACAAAGGAACATTTCCAAAATGTAAGAATTTGAAAGTACTATTATGGCATTTTCTTAAAGATGGACTCTACTGAAAAGAGGGAATAACCAAGAAAGAAGGAGATATGAGAAACAGTAAGAAGTGCCTCCAAGCCACTGGAAAAAGAATGAATATGTTCATCCTTAAATATATTCTCTACAGAGATATTATGGTGTTTACATGTATCCTTCAGGAACTATTACATTTCTTACATGACTAGAAAAGAAAACACACAGAATTAGAAAACTACTGTATTTCCAGGAAATAATCCAAGTTATCTATATGTCAAATTAATCCAGATGAAAATCATGGAGACATTTTAACATTAAATAAATTCTAAAGAATTAAAAAAAAAAAAAGGCTAGCTATATGAAAACCAGGTTATCTTGTAACCTTGAGATATACATATCTATCTACCTGTCATAATCACCTGGTAATCTATGAGACAAAGGCTTATTACATTTCCGCTAGTTTTCAAACTTTCTACAAAATAATTAGGAAACTTAACTCTATAAATTCTTCCACAGGATGGGTGGCTCAGCGGTTTGGCGCCTGCCTTCAGCCCAAGACGTGATTCTGGAGTCCCGGGATTGAGTCCCGCATCGGGCTCCCTGTGTAAAGCCTGCTTCTCCCTCTGCCTGTGTCTCTGCCTCTCTCTCTTTCTGTGTCTCTCATGAATAAAATAAATAAAATTTTATAAATACTTCCACACCATTGCTACTTCTTTTCAGCAATTAGTCAATTTGGCAAAAAGAAACATCTCCTACTCAAAAATTAGCAGTAATATTCTGGAGAAAAGAGATACAAAAACAAAAGACTGACTTACATATAAAAGTCACAAAATCGCAACCTGTTATAAATCAATGTTTATAATGAAAATGAATCTAAATGTTTCCAATGCTCATTAATATTCAAAGGACTAAAAAATTCAATTCCATCTTTTTCTTAGAACGAGTGAGCACTAACTTGAAGAATTATAGCTCTTCTAATTCATTTTTTCCATAATTACTCAATTGTTCGTTAGAATATGTAAAACCTCTATTGGAATCTTTACACCAGTATTTCATAAATGGTCTTAACTATAAAAGCCTGGTTATACAATCTCTTCCATAAAAGCAATATATTTCCAATATTTATGTCCTTAAAATACTCTATAGTAAAATTAATATTTCTGTACAGAAAAAGAAGGAACTATTTAGTCCCGACAACTTGATAACATCTCTTTCAACTATAGTTATAATTATCATGTACGAACTTCCAAAGCAGTTGTCAAGATTTAACATTAGCATTAATTTATGTCATAACTGATGGTTACTATAAAGATAATGGCAAAGCATCCATTTCTCCAAAGACAGCATGGATCGAAAGGGAAATTTCTTCTTAATTACTACTAATCTGTCCATTTTTAATTAAATTGATTAGTAATTTATTATCTTTCCCTTTCTTGGAAGGCTGTTATTATCACATAGCTTTTCCAAAGTTATCAGTTATCAGTGATTTTTAAACAATCCAATTATTTCTCATGTGAGTCCCACCATTTTGTAATATCAGTTTATGCTAAAAATTTATTACCCAATTTCTTTGAACCCTGAAAAAGAAATTTTAAAAATGCAGACTTTGTACTCAGTATTTCACACCTTAAAGTCAACAATGTCAAGATCTTATTTGTAGAGAGAAGACCATTTAAAGTGAAACTTTTATGCCTTTCCCCCTTATTTGATAATCAAAATAGTTATTAGTATGTATCTTCCCACAGCAAAGAAATGACGTCTCTGTAATTTCCTTTGAAAAATATCTACTTCTTACACTATCCATAACTAAACAGTAATTTATGGCATTATTCCAAAAGTTTTCTCTACCAGTTTCTTTTTTAAAGGGTAAAAAAAAAATGAAAATGTTCTGAAATACAAAATGAGAAATGTTTTAATCAAGCAAACTTTAAAATTGAAGTGCTTCGTATGTTTTTATTAATCAAAATCCTTAATTGGTTAAGCTGTGATCAGCATCAAATTTAAAGTTTAACACCGGAGTAGCCATTTGAGACCAGCAAATTTTCATGACAATAGTTCATAACATAACTTTTGAAAAGCTGAACTTCTCTGAAGAATGAGAAAATGAAATTCAATGTCCTTTGATAGAAGGGACAGAAATCTTCCTCTCCTTTGTGAGAATATGCTAAGACAAGCAGGAAATATCAGCTTAAATTCTCTATTTTATTAGATATGCCTTGTATGAGTTGACTATACCTGAATGAAAAAAATTAATATTAAGAAGAATACAGAATATATTCAAATAGTTAACTATCATATCAATGAGAATGAAAAGATAATGGCTTAGAATAAAATAGTCTCCATAAATTAACATGTATTGAATACAGTATCTATTAGATATATGAGTCCTTGACTTTCTCTCCTATATTTTCTCTTTAGAAAAATTAACAATGAATAAACAAGGGCTCTTAAACTCTTATGTACGGGGACTTAAGTATTTAATTTACACCTCTCTTACTAGATTTAAGCAAAGCTCAGTCTCTTACTTTCATTAGGTCTATTTAAATTTCACCATATAAGAAAGGTCTTGTATGACCATCCCTTGTCATTACTCCTTATCATCTTGACTATTTCATTCTTCTTCCATAGTACTCTTCACCACCAAGCATATGATTTGCTTGTCTATTTTCCGTCTACTTCCACTGGAAAATAAGTTCCAGCAGAACAAAGCATTGTCTGATCTGTTCATTGCCCTATCTCCAGTGCCTAGAACTATATATACCAAGCACATAGTAGGCATTCAATAACTATTTGCTAATGAATAAATAAAGTAAATGATTAAAAGGTCATCAGCTTCAAAATCCTAAGAAAAACTTAATTAAATATCATTTGACAATCCTGAATGCCAAACTATAACAAAAGTTTTATTTTTAAATTGTACTTAATATAAAGGCATAGTAAGTTTTCTTTTCTATCCAAAAAGACAAAATATCTTTTCAAAGAATAGTCAGGCTACTAACGGTAGTTAATTAATTATTTCTAATAATTCAGTTTTAATGTAATTGGTTACCAGGCATACCTTAACAAGTTTCAAAAGCTCATAGAGATCTTCAACCTCATCACCTTCACATTTTGTGTACACTCTTCCTGTATCCACACTCCTTCCTCTTATGGTGTGGCGATAGAGGGGAAGAGCCATCGCTTCTGCATACAAATCAATGGCATGATGACCCACTGTCTGATACATGTAGCTATCCAGTTCATCTGACCCCACTGCAACAATGAAAATGGAAATAATCAGTAAAACAGAGTGAAAAAGAAAGGGGATTTGAAAGTCCATCTGAGTTTTATTGCTTAGAGACTCACTACACTATACTTCTCTGCATTTATGAAGTGAAATAAAATGGAAGAGTTGCACATTTGTCCATAACTACATCCAGTTCACATCGGCTCTAGTCATCTCTCTACTACTAATTACAAATATATATAAATTTTTAAAACTATATACAATAAATGTTTAAAGAGAATAATATAGCCAATAAATTTTGATTAGTTTATTCAATTAAAGATTTTATTACATAAGTGTTTCTCAAATCATTCAAGGTTATGTACAAAGTCATCTACAGTTGTAGATAAAAACCTTTCTTAACAGCTACTTGGTTAACAAGCGACAAATATTTATAAAAATAAATTACATGCTCTTGATATATTTTATATTCAGTATTTCAATAAGACATATAAAAATATATAAATTATGAGGCAGTCCAAATGGCTGCATAAGAAGACCCTAACCTCACCTCCTTCCTCAGACATACTAAAACTACAGTTACATAAGGAATAATTCCTGTTGAATTCTAGCTGCATAGCTCCCTTCATAACAAGGGATAAAAGGGCCACATCAAGGTGGGTAGCAGAAGCAGTGACCCGATCTCACCTCAGACCCCAGCGTGACCTATAACAGGGAAGGATCTCACAATACTGAAGCCTCTCCCTGAGAAGTGAGGGGTATATACTAGCTGACACCCCAACCCTGTATGACCTGCACTGGAAAGACAAGGCCCCAAAACATCTGGCTTTGAAACCCAATGGGCCATAGACCCAGGAGGACTGGGTGACTACAGAGATTTGAGATACCCTTTTTGAGGACCTTGCACAATGACTCACTCCTCCCAGGAACCAGCACAAAGGCAGCAGTTTGAGAAATGACTGGATTATATGTGAAGACTCATCTGCTAACGGAAAAGTATTTACTAAAAGGGGCAGGGACAATTTAGGACAAGTTAGGACTTTCTTTGGAAATAGTGAACACTATTTTCCCACTCCCCATCTCTCTACCTTGCTTGCACTGGTGGCAAGAGCAGGTGTCTGGCCCCAATACTTTCACCAACATGGGTAAAGTAATGGGCAAGCCCCACCCTCAGGGCTCTTTCCTGGCTATCTCCAACACTCTTCCTGCATTGCCAAAGCTGTGGGCATATCCCACCCCAGTGCTCCTCCCACATCTTGCTAAAGCTTTGCATCCAGCACTCTTCCCCTGCATCACTAAAAACATGAACAGCTCACCTTTGGCATTCTCCTACAGCCCCACTAAAGCTGGCCACGAAGCACAGTCCACAAAAGGGACACCCCTTGATCACCTGAACCTGATGGCCAGATGGGCTTCTGTTTCTGGGCCCTATAGGACTATAAAAATGAGAAAGATGGTTCTGCACAGGCTACCCACAGCAACACACAGGGAGAAGACTAAAACTTATCCTAAGTCTGCCTGTGAAAAAGGCCCATCTACTGGAGCTTCAACCTGAGGGACAGGCTTCATGTTAGTCACATACCTAGAGATGACAGAGGTGCTCTCAAGGACCACAGGCAGAAAGATATCCTGTATGAGCTCTCCTTTGGCCTGGTCATAACTCACTTGTACCTCCCAGAAAGAAGATTATACACTTGTCAAAACCCTGCTTTTTGTAACTGTTTCCCAGGAGATACCTCCAGATCGTCTAGTCTGGCAGCAGACTCTACATCTGTGGTCCCACAGAAATGTATACATTTGCATATTTAAAAGCTGCTGAGGACCTGGTTTTCAATTATTTGAAACTAGGTCTTGACTTAAATTACTCCATGTGAAACACTGACAGGTCTTGGCATACTTTCAACAATGGAGACTTATCAAAAATAAATCAGTCTACTTAGTCACAAAAGTTCAAAAGATGAGCAAGAGCTATTGCAAAGTTCAAAAGATGAACAAAAGTTCAAAAGACAAACAAGAGCTAAGGCAAAGTTGAACAACAAGGTTCATCTCCTACAGAGGCCACTCCTTCAAGACTGAAGAGGTAGCTGTTTCATCAAATACACAGAAACAAACACATAGAGTAAGGCAAAATAAGGAAACAGAGATATAGGTTCCAAATGAAAGAACAAGAAAAAAACATCAGAAAAACATATTAACAGAGTTAAATAATTTACCTGATAAAGAGTCCAAAGTGGTATTCATAAAGATGTTCACTGCACTCAAGAGAAGAATGGATGAGCACAATGAAACTTCAACAATGAGGCAGAAAATATTAAGAAAGTACCAAAGAAAAGTCACAGAACTGAAGAATACGATATCGGAATTGAAAAATACGCTACAAGGGTTCAATAGCAGACTAGACATAGAACAAGGAATCAGTGGGCTGGAAGACAAAGCATTCGAACTCACCAAAAAAGGGCAGTAAGTAAGTAAGTAAAGTAAGTAAGTAAGTAAGTAAGTAAGTAAATAAATAAATAAATAAATAAATAAAATATTAAGGAGCGAAAATGACTTAGGAGACAACATGTAGGGTAATATTGCCATTACTGAGGTCTTAGAAGTAGAAGACACAAAACTTATTGAAGAAATAATGGCTGAAAACTTCCATAACCTGAAGAAATAGACTTTGAAGTTCAGAAATCACAAAGAGAGTTCCAAATAAGATGAACCCAAATAGGTCTGTGCCAAGACATATAATAATTAAAATATCAAAGGTAAAGATAAAGAACATTAAAAGCATCAAGGAAAAAAAAACAACTAGTTACATACAAGGGAACTATCAGCTGATTTTTAGCAGAAACTTTGCAGGCCAATAGAGAATACTATAATATACGCAAAGTGCTGGAAGAGGGGAAAAAAACCTTCCAACCAAGAATAATCTACCTAGCAAAATTATCACAGAACTGAAGGAAAGATAATGAGTCTTCCAGACAAGAAAAACTAAAGGAGTTTACCACCACTCAGCTGGCCTTACAAGAAATTTTAAAGGGGTTTCTTTAGAGTATAAAGAAAAGGTACTATCTAATAACTAGAAAACATATGGAAGTAAAAATCTAATGGGTTAAGGCAAATATGTAGTAAAGGTAGTGAATTAACCACTTAGAAGATCAGTTTAAAGGTTAAAGAGCAAAAGTAGAAAAATTAACTGTAATTACATTAGTCAGTTAAGGGATATACAAAATTAAAAGATCTACAATATAATATTAAAAACATAAAATGTGGGGGAGGGAATGTAGTTTTTAGAATACACTCAAAGTTGCTATCAACTTAAAACAGACTGCTATATATAGACTATTATGTATATATGAACCTCATGGCAACCCAAAACCAAAACCTACAATAGGTACACAAAAGATAGTAAGAAAGAAATAAACATAACACTAAAAAAAAGGCATTAAACCAGACGGGAAGACAGCAAGAAAAGAAAAAAGTAACAGAGAGAAACTACAAAAAGATAGGAAACTTAACAAAATGACAGTAAGTTATATACCTATCAATAATTACTTTAAATGTCAATGGACCACATTGTATAATCAAAAGACCCAGTATGACTGAATGGATTAAAAAAATATAGGGCAGCCCGGGTGGCTCAGCAGTCTAGCATCACCTTCAGCGCAGGGCATGATCCTGGGGACCCAGGATCGAGTCCCACATTGGGCTCCCTGCATGGAACCTGCTTCTCTCTCTGCCTGTGTCTCTGCCTCTCTCTCTCTCTCTCTCTCTCTCTCTCTCATGAATAAATAAATAAAATCTTAAAAATAAAAAATAAAAAAACACAAGATTCATCTATATGTTGCCTAAAAGAGACTAACTTTAGATCTTAGGTCACACAAAGACTGAAAGTAAAGTGATAGAAAAGATATTCCATACAAATGGAAACAAAAAGAAAAGTGGTACTGCTATACTTGTATCTGACAAAACAGACTTTAAAACAAAGACTATAACAAAAGACAATGAACATCATACAATGATTAAAGTGTCAATCCAAAAAGATGATAGAAAATTTGTAAATATTTATGTACCAACAGAAACACCTAAATACCTAAATACTACCAGATCAAATATTACCAGACCAAAAGGAGAAATTAACAGCAATATAATAATGGTAGAGAACTTTAATACCTCCACTTATAACAATAAATAGATTATCCACAAAGAAAAATCAACAAGGAAGCATCAGCCTTAAATGACACAACAGACAAGATGGATTTGATAGATTTATACAGAGCATCCCATCCAAAAGCAGAATACACACATTCTTTTCAAGTACATAAGGAACATTCTCCAGGATAGATCACATGTTAGACCACAAAAAATCTCAATAAATTTAACAAGTCTGAAATAATATCAAGCATCTTCTCTGACCACAATAGTATGAAAACGAGAAATCGATTACAAAAAGAAAACTGGAAAAATCACAAGTATGTGGAGATTAAACAACATATTACTGTACTAATGGGTCAATAAAGATGTCAAAGGGATAAGTCAAAAAATACCTTGAGACAAATAAAAATGGAAATACAACAATAACAATCCAACATCTATGAGATGCAGCAAAAGCAGCTAGTAGAGGGTAGTTCATAGCAATACAGGCCTACCTCAAGAACAAGACAGATCTCAAATAGACTACCTAACTTAACATCTAAAGAACTAGAAAAAGAATAAACAAAGGCCAAAGTTAGTAGAAATAAGGAAACAATAAAGAGTAGAGCGTAAATAAATGAAATATAGACTAATAAGACAAAAGAGAAGATCAATGAAATTATATTGGAAAAGGTAAACAAAACTGACAAAACTTTAGCTAGATTCAGCAACAAAATAAGAGGTCTTCTTATAAATAAAATCAGAAATGAAAGAAGACATGTACAACTGATGTCACAGAAATACAAAGAATCATTAAGAGTTACTAAGCACAATTATATGCCAACAAATTGGGCAATGTAGAAGAAATGGATACATTTTTAGAAACATACAGTCTTCCAAGACTGAATCATGAAGAAATAGAAAATCTGAAGACCCTGATAAATAGGTAAGGAGATTGAATGAGGAATCAAAAATGTCCCACAAACAAAAGTCCAGGACCAAATGTTTGGTAGTAAATTCTACCGAACATTCAAAAAAGATTTTATACTTATCCTCTCAAATTTCTTCAAAAAACTTAAGAACACCTTCAAGCTCATTTTACAAGGCCAGCTTTACCCTGACAATAAACCATAGTAAAATAGCACAAAACAAAAAATAATAAGCCAAATACCCCTAATGAACATTGATGCAAAAATCTTCAACAAAGTATTAGCCAAATGAATTCAACAATACATTAAAAGGAACATATGCCATGATCAAGTGGGATTTACTCCAGGGTAGTAAGATGGTTCAATATCTGGACATCAATTAACACGATGCACCATATGAACAAATGAAGAATAAAAATCATGTGATCACCTCAACAGATGCAAAAAAAAAAAAAAAGTTTGACGAGATCTGGCATCCATTTACTATAAAACTTCTCAGCAAAATGGATATAGAGGGAATGTACCTCAACATAATAAAGGCTATATATGACAAGACAACAGCTGACATCACACTCAATGGTAAGGAGTTGAAACCTTTTCCTCTAGTTTGGAATAAGACAATGACATCCACTCTCATCACTTTTATAAAAAGTTGTTATTTATTTGAGAGAGAGAGAGAGAGAGACAGTGTGTGTGTGTGTGTGGGGGGGGGGAAAGGAGCAGAGACAGAAAATCTCAAGCAGACTCACGCTGAACACAGGGCCCATCACGGGGCTTGATCCCACCATCCATGAGATCATGACCTAAGCCAAAATCAAGACTTGGATGCTTAACCAACTGAGCCACTCAGTTGCCTCCCGACTCTCATCACTTTTACTCAACACAGAACTGGAAGCCATGGTCACAGCAATTAAGCAAGAACAACAACAACAATCCACATTAGGAAGAAGTAAAACTGTCACAATTTGCAGATGACATGATACTACATACATAAAACCCTACAGACTCTGCAAAAAAACTATTAAAAACTAATGAATGAATTTAGAAAAGTTGCAGGATACAAAATGAGTATACAAAAACCTGTCACATTTTTATACACTAATGACAAGCTACCTGAAAGAAATTAAGAAAACAATTCCATTTACAATTGCATCAAAAATAAAATACCTAGGAATAAATCTAACCAGGAGGTGAAAGGCCTGCACACTGAAAACTATAAAGATATTGGTGAAAGAAACTGAAGAGGACACAAATAAATGGAAAGATATTTCATGCTCATGGGCTGAAAGAATTAACATAGTTAAGATGTCCATACTACCCAAAGCAATCTATAGATTCAATGCAATCCCTATCAAAATTCCCATGACACTTTTCACAGAACTAGACCAAATAATTAAAAAATTTATATGGGGGCAGCCCTAGTGGCCCAGTGGTTTAGCGCCACCTTTGGCCCAGGGTGTGATCCTGGAGACCCTGGATTGAGTCCCACATCGGGCTCCCTGCATGGAGCCTGCTTCTCCCTCTGCCTGTGTCTCTGCCTCTCTCTCTCTCTCTCTGTCATTAATAAATAAATAAAATCTTAAAAAAAACTTATATGGAACCACAAAAGATCCTGAATGGCCAAACCAACCTTGAGAAAGAAGAACAAATAAGGAGGTAGCATGCTCCTTGATATCAAACTATACAACAATGCTTTAGTAATCAAACAGACACACAGATCAGTGAATAGTGAGCCCACAAATACACCCACACATCTATGGTCACTTACTTTACTGAAAAGAAGCCAAGAATATACATTGGGGAAAGGACAGTCTCTTCAATAAATGGTGTTGAAAAAGCTAGACAGCCGTCAGGTATTTGTTTCAAAGAAAATACTTAGGAAATGCTGTGATGGGATAATGCTTAATGACACAGAAGATGTTTGCAATATGTTAGTAAGTTAAAAAAAGAATACCAAAACAAAACAAAAAAAAAACACAATTTGTTTGACATATATGTCTGGATACATGTATGGATGCATATATGCCAAGAATATCCAGTGAAGGTATGAAGAACAACATATAAAAACGGATGAAAAACTGCTATTTTAAAAGCCCTTTAGTAATCACAACCATCACTATATGCCATCACATTTTAGCCCACCAGCTCTGAACCTGATGCACACAGCAGACTGGCTTCCATGTACTCACATTATTATTACATATCTGTCTACTCCTGGTCACAGGAGGAAGTAGAGATACAGCCAAAGTCATCTAATAACTTTTCAGCTTATCTTCACCTCAAATTTACACTGGATCTTTACTTAAATGTATCAGTTTTACAGAATATTGAAACAACTGAATTAATCTATTTAAAGAATTGAGCTTCTCAGCAAGAAACTTCTTGAGAAGTTCCTGTTAGCACAATTAAACATTTTAGTGACTGGGGTGCTTGGGTGGCTTAGTCAGTTGATCATCAGGCTCTTGATTTCAGTTCCTGTCAGGTCTCAAGGCCCTGTCAGGCTCCACACTTCAGTGGGGTGTCTGCTTGGGATTCTCTCTCTCCCTCTCCCTGCCACTCCCCTCACTCACGTGCTCTCCGTCTCTCTCTCTCTCATTCTCTCTCTCGGATAAATAAATAAGACTTTAAAAAAACAACAACAGCAGTAGCATATTACTGACTTCAAACACCTAGAAAACAATCTTCCTTTAAGGCTCCATTTAGTCCTAACCACAATGTAACTTGTATTAATGGAACTTACATTGCAACAATTGTATGACATCAAATAAAACCAAAGGCTCCACTGTTGCCTGAAGCACCTCAATTAACATGCCACAAAAGTTCTTAGAACAAATTTAAAGAGATGGTTTATGAATTTTATGTCAAGTTCACATTATCCCCAGAGTTGGGAATAAATTCCTTTCCAAACTACCCACTGAAAACCTAGTGCCATGAATTCACTAACCAATTTTATACTGGAGTCCTCTCTACCAGTCATTACTCATTAAGGTTCCTTTTACAACATGTATGGGTGGGAAAGAAGTCAATCAATGAAACAGTCAATTATCACCCAACTTCCTGCTGACTTTAAATCAAGATTAGCTAAACCCTCTCCATCTACCAACCCACAACCATCCATTGTTTTTCACTACAATTACTATAGTTTCAGTTGATTTTCCAGCTTTAACTTCATAATATTTTAATTCCATTTACTATTGATTTTTTTTCTCATTAATAGTATTCTAAGTAAATGTCTCCATACCATTCTGAGGTATAATTTAGAGATACACTTTGCTTATCATTTTACCCACCCTGCCAATGAACCATGAGTACGTGGAAGATTATACATTAATGATTCAGTACAAAGTAACTGTAATAATTCAAGTAGAAAAGCTTAAGACAAGATCAAAATTCCAGGGAGGGAAATTATATCACTGTATGATTATATATTATATAAACTTCTGCCTTTTAAGTACCAAGACCTCCCAGATAAAAAGATTAAAAAACCCACTTGCCTGATAAGCTACAAGAAAAAAGAAATTTTTTTTTCTTTTTGCAACAGAACATAAACCAGTAATAAAATTCTGCTTTTTTAATTTTAATAATATAGTAGTTATGGGATAGTTCCCACACACCCATAATCAAGGAGTTTTCTATTTATTTAAAGTCAGAAAAAGGAGGTCATTTTCCAAACACCTCATTTCTAAAATGTTATTTTTATTTATCACTGAAATCCTAGTGCAAAGTCCTAGAGTGTATGTTTACCCCTAACCCCCTAGAAGACCTGTTTTCTATTTCTTCCTATAAAACATTTCTAATCTCTATCTTCCCACTTCAATTCTAGCATTACATAGATCCTAATTATGAAGGAAAGAAAATTCAAATCTCTGGCTGAAATAACTACTCACTCTTCCAGGCCTAACTCTAGTTAGTTCATTATTCATCTGTCCACCAGTAACTGAGTGAATGCCTCTTAGAGGCATAGAGCTGTTCCAAGTCCTGAGGAACATACAAGATACGACCTTCTTCTCAAGAATCTTATAAGCAATCTATTTGGGGATAAAAATCAAAGACAAAATAAATAGACAATAACTGTTAAATGATATAAAAACAAAATTCATCAGACTGGCAGCCCTGAGGAAGGAAGGAAAGAAGGAAGGAAGGAAGGAAGGAAGGAAGGAAGGAAGGAAGGAAGGAAGGAAGGAAAAAAGGGACATATTTAGCACTAAATTCAGATTCAACTAAATTTACTGGATGCTTACTTCATGCCAGAAACTCTAATTAGTGTTTTCACATATACTACTCATTTAATTCATCCTAAAAATAACAATAGAGCAAAAGCACGGTCTTGAAAAAAGCTGAGTAAAGGGGGATGATATAAAGATCTTACTAAAAGAGCCATGTGGAGAAGCAGTATTAAATCAAGGCAAGACAAGTATTAATTTCTCCCTATTATACCTTAACAGTTAATATCTATAGTTATATGGGTATAATAGAAGAATATAAAATGCAAATTGGTGAATTTTTTTTTTTTTTAATTCTAATTGAGGGAGGGAAAAGTATGGCCAGGTGTGGTGATAGATGTTAACTAAACTTATTGTGGTAATCATTTCACAATATATACAGATACCAAATCATTATGTTGTACAGCTGAAACTAATACAATGCTATGTGTCAATCAGATCTGAAAAAATAAAAGAAATTGTTGAAGGTTGAATCCTAACCTCCATAGTTCAAAATGTGATCTTATTTGAAAATAGGGTCATTGCAGATGTACTTAGTTAAAATGAGATTCTTAGGGTGGACTTTTGATCCAATATGACTTGTGACCTTATCTATAGAGGAAACCTGGACACAGACAAGGAGACAGGTATGAAAAATTTCTGATGAAAAAAATTTCATTGGGAAGAAAACTGAAAAATATAGCTTAAATGAGGTCTAAGGATTATTTGTGGATGTCCTTATTATAACAAGCAAATAAAAAGCAGAAATGTGTTTCTTTATGCCTCTTTCAAGTCTGACATGTTTAGCTTACACAAAAGATGGATCATTTATCAATACGTGTCTTACTTTCCAAGCTCCAGAAAGTTGTATCTTATTTAGTGTATGTTGGTTAAAACACTTGGAAATGTGTTGTGAAGGAACAGCATTACATTCTGAAGTAGGGAGATTCAAGGGTTTAAGTCTCATCTCTGCAAGTTTGTTCTAGCTATTTACCTTGGATAAATTTATAAAACTATGACTCTCAGTGTTCCTGTCTCATAAATCTCCAGGTGCTCTTATGAAAAATAAAGGATATGTAATCAAAAACAGCAGAGAGCCTAACATCTACTTAGGTGCTAAATATGTATTAGCTCCCTTTTCGTCTTCGCATGTTGCACACAATAGAACGCAATTATGAACTTGGAATTCCAGCCACTTAGAGAACTTCTCAATAAAGGTATACACTTACCCTGGTTTTCAGCTGGTCTCAGATTTGCTAAAGCAACAATTTGATGCCCAGCAACAACGCATTGCATCATATTATAACAGCTATCCTTCCCACCACTAAAAAAGAAATAAAAACATAAATATCAGGTTACTGACCATTATTAAACACAGAATCATTAGATATCAGAATATATCTATTCAATTTTTCAGAATACTTGAGGGACTGTTACACAATTAAAATGAAAAAAAAAAACATATAATTTCCATAGCATAAGCAAACTGAGCCAATGAATCTGAATGTCTAAGGTCACTACTCACAAGAGATATGTGCCATTATAACAAAGATCATTCTAAAAAAAATATGATAACTCTTTGGTTTATAATAGTGGCTTTCCTTTATATACAAAGTGCTTTGAAAATTTAAAAAAAGATCTAATTTTAAATTCTAGCTAAACAAGTATTGCATATATTCCTTAGATGAAATTCTCTATGGAAAAGTAGGAAAAACAACTCTTCTGTTCTACTAGAAGAAATCTAAAAATGTGCTACCATCACCAACTTAAAGGCCCAGATTAAAGATTTGAGATCCAATCTAATGACAAATCTGATGTACTTGGTGGGTTCACATTCTGCACAGATAGAAAACAAAATGCTGAATTACACTGATGAAGTTAAACATCAGTCCCATCAGTACTTCAGGCGTCACCATATATATGATGGCAGGATAAAGCTTGAGCCTTAGAGCTAATAAACAGACTGAAAGAAACTTCTAAATTCTAGGACCAAATCTACTGAAGGTAGGGCCAGATCACTTAGTCAAGAGAAGTAGTTTCAACTATAACAAGATTGAATGGCAACCTTTATGCCAAGTTCATCTATAACAAGGTTGAATGGCAACCTCTATTTTGGTTTAAATTCTATTGCTTCTCTCTATACGTGTTTCTTCCTTTATTTTATCATTGCCTCTCTGTGTCCTCCTCCTGTCCCATTCTTTCTAATCTTTACCTAAAATCTGCAAGTGTTTGTACCTCCAGGCAACGGTCAGACATATTCACAGCCTAAGAAACTTTTCAGAAGAGACTGCTTGTCCTAGAAGCTGGCCCTTTTTGCCTTTTACTTTAGTTCCGGACATTTATCTGCCTCTACTACATTCCAACCAGAAACTGTCATTCCAAAACTTCTCATGGGGAGACCGCCAAGAGGCATACTGAAGTTATGCATCATGCTCCCTTTCCTCAGACTCTGATATTTCCTTAATATGTCTTCCACAACTTCGCCTATTTGAACTTCACTCTATTTTCTCAGGACAAAAAAATAAAAATAAAAAATTAACTAATTCTTTAGACTATTTAGAATATTAAAAATTAAAGAGTATACAACCACTACTCTAATTCTTTAGAATATTAAAGATTATGGGTATACATCCACAACCAGAACTTAGCTTTATAATTCATTTGAAAATATGTTAAAATTTCAAATATGGTATTAAAATTGTATTTCCCAAAGTGTGTTCTATGGGACACTACTGTCCAACAAATACTGTAAGAACAAAAGGTTTGGGAAATGCTGAGCAACTTACCTCTCAGAACATTACGAAGTACATAAGCAATATGTTAGGTGAGAAGTCCTACAAAATATCGGAATTTTAGTTCCCAACTCTGTTGTAATATGCAAAGTTACTCAGTGTGCTTAGGCACATGCTGCATTATAAAACTAGAGAATGGTTTAATCTTCAAGGAGTCATTCAACTATAAAATTGAATAATTCGACCTTTTGTGTTATTAGGGAGAATAATGTTATTTCTGCGCTAAAGATTATGTGAGAATCTTGGTTTCACTTTTTCTTTAAAGCACACAAACATATTCCATCTCCCATTTTAGTACACACACAAGATATATTAGAAGTGGATTCACTGTATTTAAGTTTAAACTCGTATATATCCAAGTGTATATTCATATAAATGTATATATTGGGGATCCCTGGGTGGCGCAGCAGTTTGGCGCCTGCCTTTGGCCCAGGGCGCGATCCTGGAGACCCGGGATCAAATCCCAGGTCGGGCTCCCGGTGCATGGAGCCTGCTTCTCCCTCTGCCTGTGTCTCTGCCTCTCTCTCTCTCTGTGACTATCATAAATAAATAAAAAAAAAAAAATTAAAAAAAAATAAATGTATATATTTTATAGGCACTCACATTCATATCTAAAAATTGTTATAGATTCATACTCACAGCATGTCTCCTAACATTAATACAGATCTTACAGTTCGGCAAGAATTTCCCAACATTGCCATTTTTAAGCAATTTGCTTTTTTTTTTAATCATGAGTAATATATGCACATTAACTGAATATTCCCTACAATGGACTACAGCAATCTTCTATCCTTCCTTCAGAGATCTGAATCCTCAGTTGGTGTGTCTTAACTTCAACCGCTCGACTTTTGGCAAACTGCATGTGGTGTGAATTACTTATTGCCTGGGCTACTTTTTATTATTGTCTACCTTATCAAATAAAGACCACAGGGGTCGGAAACAGAAGGCATTTACTGAATAACAATCCTGACGTCATAGAGACCAAAAAAAAAAAGGGGGGGGGGTACTGAAATAAAATAAATCAGAATATCCCAGTCACTGCAGAGGGCATTGGAATGTCACATCCAGATTTCTTAAGAGGTCACTATTGTCAGCCAATGTCAATTCACTGGGACACTGAGCAAAAAAAAAAAAAAAAAAAAAAAAGTTCATGGAATCTCCAACGTGCTTACGGAAGCAAACATGGGTGTGGTGTATCTCGGATACTCCATACAGGTCCAAATCTCATTGAATAAATGTGCAAGTACTGCAGTCTAAGTCCTTTTTAGGGATCCCCGGGGGGCGCAGCGGTTTGGCGCCTGCCTTTGGCCTAGGACGCGATCCTGGAGACCCGGGATCGAATCCCACGTCGGGCTCCCGGTGCATGGAGCCTGCTTCTCCCTCTGCCTGTGTCTCTGCCTCTCTCTCTTTCTCTCTCTCTCTCTGTGTGTGACTATCATAAATAAATAAAAATAAGATAAATTTCTAAAAAAAAAAAAAATCCTTTTTAATGTCACCACGTTTGCTGCTGCTTCGCTTTCCAGATTGCGTGTGGACACATTTCGAGCGGCCTGGCCTGTCTTTGCTTGTCTGAGGACTTAGACACCTAGATACGGTGCACTCCGGAGATTTCAAACTTCTTTCGGAATAGACCGGGGCCCACCTAAAAGCGCTTGAAGTTGTCGGTAGCAAATGCAACCGGATTTAGGCTAAAAGTGATACAAGCGCGTTTCCATCCCGAGGGAAGAGAGACCCGTTTCCCACACTCTGAGCCCCAAGGCACAACACACCTTGGTCCTGAGCAACCCAGAGGCAGGTGGGCGGCGGGGGGAGGGGCGGCCTCCGGCGCGGGGTGGGGCCGCTCAGAGCTTCGGGAACCAGGTGGACCCGAAGGCGGCGCGGAGAGACTGAAGGAGCCACGGACGGGGCCCACGGACGGGGCTGCGGGGAGGGAAGCCGAGGCTCCCAGGCGTCACGGCCCGAACGCGACCCCGAGCCGGGTCACAGTCGTGCTTGAGGCCCGACAGCCCGGGAGGCGGAGCCGGGCCGGCGGGGAGGAGCGGGGCGACAGCCCGGCAACCCCGCCTCTCCCCGCCGCCCCGCACCGTCGCTCATCCTCGCAGCCGAAAGCGGGGCCCGCAGCCGCCGCCGCCGAGCAGGAAAGGGCGGGAGGCCGGCAGGGGCGCAGGCAGGCCGCTGAGGCGCCGCGTTACCTGATCAGAGCAGCGACCCTCATGCCGGGCGCAGTGCGCGTGCGTGCGGCGGGCGGGGGCGGGGGCGGGGCCGAGGAGTCGTCGGCGCGCCGTCGTGACGCGCCCCGGGGCCTCGCGCGGGCGGCCGCCTCGCCGCCTGTCCGCCGCCCGCCGCCCGCCTCGCCCCGCCTCGCCCCACGCCGCCCCCCACGCGGCTGCCTGCGGGACTCCCGGGCGCGGCGCGGCGCGGCTCTGCATCGCCGGCTGGTCCCTGCGACGGCGACCTCCTGGCCCGGCCGACGAGGATGCTCAGGCACGGCCTGGCCACCTAAGTGAGGGCCCTGAAGCTGCCCGCGGGAAGGGCACGGGCGGCGGCGGCGGCGGCGGCGGCGGCGGCGGCGTTGGTTTCGCGGGGGGACCGCTCCAGTTACGTGTGCTCACACCGACGCCCCTCGACCGTGCAGGGGGCGGAGAACTTGGCCTTTACTTCCTCGGCCGCCTGCAAGAAACCCGGCGCCCTGCAGTGTCCTGTTTTGCCTGGAGTCACCTTCCGTTGCTTCTGTCCTGCAAACCGAAATCCGGACCGAGACTCCTGACCGCGAAGCTCCCCCAGAGTCGGCCCTGCCCTACTGCGCTGCACAGAAGCCAGGAAGCCGGAGGAGGCCGCTCACGGAAGAGCACTGGCCTTGCAGAAGGAAACGCTAGCTTCCAGATTAACTGGCCAGGTGTCTTATTTACTGAATGCCTCTCCTGTGCCAGGCACTGATGGGGCTCTGGGGTGCATCCGTGAACAGGACACGGATCCCCATCCTCCTGGCGTCTACATCGGGTGGGTAGAGCAGACAATATGCAGGTTCAAAGAAAAGTTCTTTGGGATGTTTTAAAAAAAAAAAAAGTGATAAGTGGTATGAAAAAAGAAAACAGAGACTGAAAGCATTCGGGAAGTGGGGAGGACTCAGGGAGTAGGGGGGAAGGCAAGCTAGGACCTACTGGGAAGGTGAGAATCAGCCCACTTAATCAGGGTGACTAGGCTGTGGGTGACTAGGGTGTGCTCCAGGCAGCAGGAAGAGCTAGAGCCAAGGCCCTGCACCTGTTACGTGTTGGTGCAAGAACAGGGCTGGCGGGTGTGGTGGGAGCAGAGCGAACAAGGCAGGAAGCCGGAGATGGGGCTTGTGTGATGGAGGGACGAGGAAGATCACATAGGGTCTTGTGCAGGACGCAAAGAACTGCTTTTTATTTCGAGTGAAGTCCGTGACCGCCACAGGGTTTTGAGCAGAAAAGTATGACTTAACACTTTAAAAAGACTATACCGGTTAGGAGGCTGTTGCACTAGTGAGGAGGTATATGATGGAGCCTGGAACCCAGGATGGTGCGAGTCAATTCGGTGAGAAGGAGGCAAGTCCAGGTCTCTCTCTCTCTCTCTCCAAGGTAGAGTCGATTGAGTTGGATGGATTAGAGACGCGATGTGAGAGAAAGCAACCCATGAAGGATGATACCAATCTCGTGAATTAAACATGTAAGAAGTTTAAAATTATGCCCAGTACATAATAATCATTCAATTTAATTATACCATAATATTCTCATTAACTCCAGTGACGACAGTGGTGACTGTGCATACCAGTTTCAGCATCCAAAATGATGCATTTTTTAAACTACACATTTGTGGATGTTCACCAAATGAGTCAAGTGTTTAAAGAGTTTGCAGTCTAGTTGGGATAGAAGACAAATAAGTGCATTAGACGTTCACACTACAAGATGGCATATTTTGAAAGTAACAAGTTATGTAATGCATATGACAGGAGTCCCCGGAGTTGAACCCAACAGGTAAATGCTAGAATGAGGACAGGCTTGAAAGAGTGACAGCAATGAGCAGCGGGAACAGTTGGACCTCACAAAGGTAGCAAGATAGGAGGAGTTCAGAGCATGTCACCTCAAAATACGCTGCTTCGACATACTGATTATTTTGTACTAAATGCACCTGAGAAGCAGTAGATGTAGGAACGGCACTCTGACCCTCCTTTTTTTTTAATTCCTGAAAGCGGGGAATAAAACTCCCTTACAGTAAGTCCCCTCCCTGAACCTGGAATAAAGAAGATACTCTTATTGCTGGAAAAAAGGAATTGAGGAATGGATGTGATAATGACCTAAACATTTATTCCTAAGGGGTCATAGACTTGAATACCCTTCTTAGTCTGCAGTTACTGCTGTGTCCATTCACAGTTACCACTGGGCAAGGGCATCCCAAGGGGCATCCAAGTGGATGACCTGGGCTCCATATGTATTCTTTCTCTCTACTGCGTGAAAGGAGCCCCATCTCTTCTCGCTATTGAGTCAATTATCCTTGGTTGCTGGCCCCTAGGTGCAAAGGGTTAAAAGTGCCCTATTACAAAATATCTTATATTTCAGTAGATCACTATGGTGCCCCCTGGCAAGAAAGAAAACCTCGAGGACTAGGATTTCTAACTCTGCTCAGCCCAGAGTTGTGGGAGGTGAAGCAGAGTGTTCCCCGTGGGTTATTGGGAGTGATTGTAAATGAGACCATCTGGCTTTCGCCACTTGGTTGCCAGATCCATATATTTTTCCTATCAGAAACACAGTGCCATACAGAGATCTCTGATTTAGTGCCTATACTATATACTGAGGGATTACGCACCATCATTGTTGAGTATTGTCTCTGAACAGCTGATTTAGCTGATATACTCTAGTACCCTTTCCAGTACTGTATGACGGTAGTTTCATAGTACAGTTTCAGTAGTACAGTTTATGATGTAACAACTGGATCTCATAGATATGGGGCCACTTGTATACTTCATTCTCTGTGAAATTGGTATTTTTATGAATGTTGTGCTATATAGGATTCTGTGCCTATAGAGTTAGCACTTCTAGCCCAGGTTTGGGAGACCAGAAAGCATCCCTTCTGTGTTCAATCCGGGAGGCATGGAGTGCTGTGAACTCCACAGTGGATCTGAAAGTATGGCTGTTGAAAGGTGTCAGTCATGTGTGCTTCCCACGGCAGGTGTTTTTGCAAGGGTATCTGAGTGGTTCACCCCCATGGCCACCACACTGATACAAAATGACTTTCACAGAATCACATGATGAGGAGCAGGAATGTTTACCCTACCTGTTTCACATTGTGTCCTGTTGGAGTTAGAAAGGTAGAATGAAGAGTTCTTTAAAACTTGGAATAGTATTTGAAGGAGAGTCAATCTGAGGTTGTAAAAAATCTAAATAATAAACAATAGTGCTTTAAAAGAAATGCTTTCATTTATATCAAAACAAATATATTCATCCTGAATATAGTAGCATACTAATACTGAATCCCGGCAGTGTCTTTAAGAGGACTCATAAGTTAATAGGGAAAACTTACTTTTGATTAGTAATATCCATTTGCCTAGAAGTGTTTTGCTCAAACTTCAAGAAAAGTTGGTTTAACAAAACCTCTATATGCAGAGTGTTATATATGGATAATATAAAGGTTACTGCAGCCCAGTCAATGTTAACAAGTTAATAGATTTTATATCCATATGAAGTGATTCCTTTTATTGTATACTGAAATGACTTGCCCAACATACACATTTTAAAGGCATTGTGAGGGGATCCCTGGGTGGCTCAGCACCTTGGCGCCTGCCTTTGGACCGAGGCGTGATCCTGGAGTCCCAGGATCGAGTCCCGCGTCGGGCTCCTGGCATGGAGCCTGCTTTTCTCCCTCTGCCTGTGTCTATGCCTCTCTCTCTCTCTCTCTCTCTCTCTCTCTGTCTTTCATGAATAAATAATTAAAAAATAAAAAAATAAGGCATTGTGAGCTCACTTCCTGCAGTCTCAAACTCTAACTTATGAATGACTATGGATTAATTTGTATAGCCAACAAAATAGGTGAACAGAAAATCAAATTCAAAATAATTTCAATCCCTTGCCAGTTTACTTAAGAGAAACTCTCCATAGCCAAACACTGTTGCTGGTAATAAAAGTTGCAAGCTGTCACTAAATTCTGCTTCCTTGGCAGCACATCTCAGTGATGCACTGATTGATAAAGACTCAGATAATCAAATAAAAAATGCTGCAGGTAGTTATTCTCAGAGTCCTTGAGAGAATTCATGTCTTAAGCCAATACATCTCCCTGAAGTCAAGAGTATAGGAAGCCATCAGAAGGTTACTTGATAAGAATTTACGAAAAAAAAAAAAAAGGAATTAAGTAATATTTGGAGCTTAAATGTAAGGGCATCATTATATGAGTATCTGATCCATCTATATTAGTAATGGCAACTTATATGGGATAGGCTCTCTTGTAGGTGTTTTATGTATAGTGATTCATTTAAATATCACAGCAAACCAATGAAGTAAGACACATTTAATTCCCATTTATAGTTGAGGAAACTGAGTAGAAAGATGTTAAACAACCTGCTTATCTTAGTCAGTTTGGGCTGCTTTAAAAAACAATACCATAACCCAGTGGCTTAAACAACAGACATTTATCTCTTACAGTTCTGGAGGCTGGGAAGTCCAAGCTCGGAAAGCCATGTTGGTCAGGTTCTGGTGAGAGCTCTCTTCCTTGTTTGCAGACTGCTGCATCCTTATAGGGTAGAAAGAGTTTCTTCTTATAAATACTAATCCCATTAATGAGGGCTCAATGTCATGACCTACTTACCTCCTAAAGGCTCCTACCTCTATATACCATCACATTGAGTTTTAGGTCTTCAACATCAGTCCATAGCACTGCCCAAAGTCCTACAGGGAAAAGTGGCAGAACCAGATTTCAAACCCAGGCAGTCTAACTCTGAAGTCTAAGCTCTTAACTTCTATACTATATTGGCCACCGAAATAGTCAGCTGGGTATTTGGCTAAAATATCCTATTTCCAATATGTTTGGAAGGACAATGTCATGATTCACCTGCCGAATCTACTTTTTCTATGCTTCCAAGCTGACCAACCCTTTTTCTGAAAGACACAAATTGTTGTATTAATGAATTAATATATCGTATGAGGTCATTGTTAAAGATTGCAGGCCTGAGAGTCATTCTGTGTCTCTTACATACCTTTTTTATTCATAATTGATAACATCATGTTCAAAAGCTATAGGAGTCAGGCAGGTAATATAAATGAGTAAAGTGGCCATATAAAACAGTACAGGATGGTGAGGACCGTGGCAAACCACTGCTCACTCTCCACTTGGCTCCAGCTGCCCTGAACAAATGTGGACCCAATGTTACCAGACCTTCTGATTTTCCAAGAGATGACAAAAGTCTTCATTTTAGCTAACTCCTTAAAAAAAAAATTATTTGAGAGAGAGAGAGAGAGAGAGTATCCACACAAGTGGGGGAAGGGGCAGAGAGAGAAGCAGACTCCCTGCTGAGTGCAGAGCCCATCATTGTGCTTATCCCCAGACCCTGAGATTATGACCTAAGCCAAAGTCAGACACTTACCTGACTGAGCCACTCAGGCACCCCAATTAACCCCTTTCCTTTAATGTTAGAAACTAATTTTTAAAATTGTAATCACTTTGCGCCCCAAATAAAATATCTGCTAATTATTAATTTTATAATTTAGCTTTAGAGAGCAATCTTTATTCCTTTATTCAACTAGCATTAATTCATGGCGTATTATGTTTATTTATCAAAATTTTAAATTCTTGGGCAGCCCAGGTGGCTCAGTGGTTTGGCGCCACCTTCATCCCAGGGCGTGATCCTGGAGACCTGGGATCGAGTCCCATGTCAGGCTCCCTGCATGGAGCCTGCTTCTCCCTCTGCCTGTGTCTCTGCCTCTCTCTGTGTGTCTCTCATGAATAAATAAATAAAATCTTTTTTTAAAAAATGTTTAATTCTTATATAATTTGTTACAGAAATATTTTTGTCTGATATATGTGTAAAAAATGTACAAGAATATCCACTGAAGCATTATTTGCAAAATGGAAATCTCATCAGGACAGGGACTTTGTATTATTCATACATAGAACAGTCCTGGAATTGTAGTAGGAACTAAATATATATACATATATATTTATATTTTATTATTTTTTTATATATTATATAAAAATATATATTAAAGATGCCTGGTAGCTCAGGGCGTGATCCCAGGATTTGGGACCGAGTCCCACATCAGGCTCCCTGCAATGGAGCCTGCTTCTCCCTCTGCCTATGTCTCTGACTCTCTCTCTGTGTCTCTCATGAATAAATAAATCTTTATATATTTTTATAAAAAATATAAATATAAAATATAACATATTTAACTTAAGTTTCATCAACAGGATTCTTTTTTTTTTTTTTTTTTTTCAGTTCAAACTCACTTCCCTTTTCTTAAAGTCCAAATTACCATTACATGGTTTGGTACTCAATAAAGGAAAACTTGTTCAAATAAGGTAATATGTTGTCATCAGTAGTTCCAGGTGATTATTTACAATCAAGTAGCATTATGAATAAATCCTTGAGAAGCCCATCCATGGGGTTTACACTTTGTCAAGGTCCAGTTCCTCTGGAGTGGAGATTCCCAGTTCATTTAAAGTTGGTCTAAGTTCCTGGATGACATAGGGGTAGATTTCCTTAAGAGGTCCTGCTTTGTCCTTAACAACCTCTGGGATGCGGGGGCAGCCCCGGTGGCTCAGCGGTTTAGCGCCGCCTTCAGCCCAGGACGTGATCATAGAGACCCAGGATAGAGTCCCGCATGGGGTCCCTGCGTGGAGCCTGCTTCTCCCTCTGCCGGTGTCTCTGCCCCTGTGTGTGTGTGTGTGTGTGTGTGTGTGTGTGTGTGTGTGTGTCTCATGAATAAACAAACAAACAAAACCCACAACCTCTAGGATGCGAACTTCACTAGCAAAACCATGTAACTGCGTGCGGTAAAGCATCATCAATGATTTTGGGTTCTGGAACCAGATCACAGCCAACAAGTGTGTTCATCCCTTTACGCAATTCCCAGGCATCAATATCTGGCTTGTTGAAGTATGTCACCCAGGGAGCATCAAACTCCTCCTCTGTCCCGTGTGACCCACGGGAGCAGCAGCGAACTGATTGGACAGCGGCAGCAGGGCCTGGCCGGGCTGGGTACCCGAGGCTCGCGGGCAGCGGCAGGGGTGGCCGCAGTGCCAGGCTGAGGGGAAGCCGGGTGCCAGAACAGGATAAATTACGGTCCTCCACACCCTGAAATACTGTGTAACAATTAAAGAAATACGAAAACTTCTTTAAGATATATTTTCAGCATAAAAAGCAAATTGCAGATGTTTCTATTTGCACTGAAGGTAAATTAAACATACATACATATGCAGGTATATATACACACACACATTATATATAAATGTGTAAGTAGATATAAAAGCCTCTACAAAGTTATATGCCAAACTGTTACAATGATACAAATTCTGATGAAAAAAAAAAAACAGGAGATGGGACTTCTACTTTTCACTTCATTGACGTCTGTATTGTTTGACTTAGGTGAATATATGTGCATTACTCATATATTTAAAAAGACTAAATATTTAGCCCCATTATTAAAGAATGAAATAAAATAACCACGTAATATAATTTCTTAACTTTCAGGTTAGCAAAGATTTGAAAAAAAAAAAAAAAAGAAAAACTGAGGAAGATAGATACAAACGTTGGCAAGCACAAGGGGAAAGGAACAGTTTCATGCTCAGTGCAGGAAAAGTAAGTACAGCTGTTCAGCGGGCAAAGTGGGACTATACATTATGTATTAAATCTTTAATGTGCATACACTCTAAGCATTCCCATCTCTAGGAATTTATCTTAAGGAAGAAATTGGACAATAATACAGAGGTGTATATACTAAAATGTTCCTTGTGATGTTGTTTATGGCATTAAAAATAGTAAAGGGTGGCATAGTCAGTTGAGCATGTTGACTCTTGGTTTCAGCTTAGGTTGTGATCTCTGGGTTGTGAGATTGAGTCCCGCATCGCAGTGCAGAGTCTGCTTGAGATTCTCTCCCCATATCCCTCTGCCCCTCCAGCTGTACTTGCTGTCTCCCTAAAATAAATAAAATCTTTTTTTAAAAAAGAAAACAAAATGAGTATCAATAATTAGGAGATTGGTTAAATAAATGTGCCATGGTAAATGTTACTATAGTATACCTACACGGTAGAAGATTATTCAGTCATTATAAGGGTGATGTGTATGCATATTTGTTACTATGTAAATATTAGCATGGGATAAAATATGATAGCATTCACATACAAAAATACATACATATACATATACATATACATATACATATACATATACATATACATATACATAGGCATATATGTGGAGACAGCACAGTTAAGTACTTGCACTCTGGAGTCAGACTCCCTCAGTTTGAATGTCAGAACTGCTATTTACTAAGCTTTGTAATTTGAGGCAGTTTACTGAAACTTTCTTTTTTTAGTTTTGTTATCTGTAAAATGGGATTAAAATATTACCTACCCCACATTGTTGTTGTAAGAGTTAAAGAGACCATCATAATCATAGAATCTATTTTTATTTTACGTAAAGAGAAATCTGGAAAAGAATCATCAACGTGGTAGTGGTAGTCTTTGGGTGTTAAAATTGAATCTTTTTTTTTTTTTTTTTGCTTTCCTATATATACCTTTCTATATTATTTTCATTTTCTAAAATTAATATATTTTTGTAAATAGAGTTACTGATGATGGATGAACAGATGATAGGTAGAATGGAAGGAGGGAAGAGAGGCAGGATACCTGATTGCTTCAGGGTAAGTCTTATAGGTAGCCAATTCTCAATGAAGTTACAGAAAAGTATAGAATCTACTCTTCAGCTGTAGAGATTCCCAAAATCAACTTTGCTATTCATCCAGTGAAGATCAGATTGTAGGGAACTGATGGAAGCTACACGAAACTGCATTCATATGTAGCTACGTATGAAGCTATACACCTTCACACACACTAATAAACCAGAATGTGTATGAGTGAGCTGATTCTTTTGCCAACAGGAAAACACAAATTAGAAATACTCTTTCATTGGAACATTGCTTGATAAATGAAAACTGCAATGAGATACCAATACATACTCACAAAAATAACTAATGTTACAAAGACTGGCAATACTAAGTGTTGACGAGGATATGAATCAACTAAAACTTTAATACATTGTTAGTAGGAGTGCAGAAATGGCACAGCCTCTCTGTAAAACAGTTTGACAGCACCCTATAAAGTTAAACACACTGTACCTTATAACCCAGCAATTCCAGTCCTAGGTATTTACTCCAGAGAAATAAATACATATTTCCACGTAAAAAAAAATGTGTACGTGAATATTCACAGCAGCATTATTTATAATAGCTGAAAACCAAAGGAACCCAAATCTCCATTACAGATGAGTGGATAAACAAATGGTATATTTATATCATGGAATATTGCTCAGAAATGTACACGACAACATGGATGAATTTTAAAAGCATGTTAAGTGAAAGAAGTCAAACACAAGACTGCATTAAGTATGATTTTGTTTATATGGAATTCTAGAAAAGGCAAAGCTACCAGTGATGGAATGGGGATCAGTGTTGCCTGGGGTCAGGGATGAGGAAAGACCTTGAGGAGACTTTAGAGTGAAGGTGCTGTTCTACATATTGCTAATAGAGGTAGTTATATGATAGTAAGCAATTACCAAAATTCATCAAACTATTCACTTAAAATTGGTTAAAAATTTTATATGAAATCAATGTCTTAAATTGTCAGTAAGTTATTGGTAAGGTAGAGCCAGTTTTTATTATTTGATAAATGACATTCTATTAATTCACTTTCTCTAAATAAGTATATGTGTATATATATATTATAGGAATTAAACTTTGAAGGAGACTGTAGCCATTGGTGGGACATCCTTTCCTTTCATTCTTCTTCCCAAACAATGGGAGTTCTGGATTCTATATCCAAGACATTTTAAGAGTCATTTAAAAGACAAGAGAACTTGTCTTAAATCTGCATTTGTATGGTAAGCATACTCTTATTTAAGTTGTGAGCTTGAGGATCGTATTAGACATTTTAGAGGAGCTAAAGCCTCCAAAACCATCTTTAGTTGCATTTACATTTCCAAATACTGTATTGATTTCAGGCACTAGTCAGCTATAATATCTGAAAGAAAATTTGCATTAATCATTAATATTATCAGCAACATATTTTAAAACTTTGCCTTAAGGGTAAGATTTTACTTCTGCAGATAGCTATTTCTTCATTGTTCTGTTTTACTATATTCAATTTCATAGAGAAAGATAATGGTACCATAATGTTGATTTTATTTCCAAATTCTGACAACCCTTTACAGGTAGACTCTTTATCCCTTTACAGTCTCCATGTGTATGTTCAACAATTTAAAACATAATCCAACTCAGTTTTTAGCCTATGTCCTTTTTGTGGACTTCTGACTATATCAAAGGTTGAAAACCTATTCCAATGTTTTCCTAAAAGTATGTTCTGGAGTTGGGCATACCTGAGTTTGAATTCTGGTTCTGAGATAGTCATTTGTAATTTTGGCAAGGTGTTCTTTCTTCATCTGTAAAATAGAGATAACCATGCTTACCTTATAGAATAAAGATGAAGTATATATCAATGTACTGGTCCCAGTATCTATCACATGCAAACTCCTAGCAAATACTACAAATATAGAACAAGGATTTATAACTAATAAACCATAAAAGAATGAAGATGGATTGATACAAAAAAATATTCAGTCCAGGGGTGCATGGGTGGCTAACTCAGTTAAGTGTCTGCCTTCAGTTCAGGTCATGATCTAGGGTCCTGGGATTGAGCCCTGTGTCTGGCTCCCTGTTCAGTGTGGAGTCTACTTTTCCTTCATCCCCTACCACTCCCCCTGTTTGTTCTCTCTCTCTCTATCTCTCTCAAATAAATAGAATCTTAAAAAAAAATACTCAGTCCAAAAGAAGGCAAGGATAAATAGAGGAAAAGGCAAAGAAATAAAAATGAGACAGAAAACAAGCTGGTAGATTTAAATCTAGCAATATCAATAATCACATTGAACGTTCGTGTCCAAACACTCAAAATGCAGGTTGAAAGATTCAGCCAAAAAACAAGACCCAACTACCCTGTTTATAAGAAGAAACACTGTATGAATATGAAGTCACAGACAAATTAAAAGTCAAAGGATGCAAAAAAGATATATAACTATGCAAATACTGGTCAAAAGAAAGCTGGAGTAAGTGACTATATACATATCAGAAAAATGTGGTTTTCAGAGCAAGGAATAAAATTAGTCTCTGCTTCTTTAGACCCCCTGTTCCCCAGATCCCTTCCTGTGAGGCAACATATTACCTATTTTTCTGTATCTTTCCAGAATGAGTTTATGAATATATAAACATATGTCACTTTTATTTTTCACCAAGGGGAGCATACTTATTCACTGCTGTGTACTTTGTTCTTCCAAATATATCTAGGTCATTAATCTGTATCACTACCTGTAGATTTATCTCATTCTTTTTAACTACTGAGTGGTAAAGAATGAAGTTTTTTTGAAGGTCTCCATCAAGAACACGGGGGCTTCAGATTCTAGCTAACATGGCTAAGTGAAACTCCTCCAAAATATGATTGAAAAGCTTAAAGAACTCTGGACATCTATATTTCCAGCACATTCAAAACTAAGGTCAATATCGTGACATGTCATACTCCCACCCAGTTACTCCAATTCACACTTCTACCAGTTTGTTATTTTTTGAGGACACCATCCTCCACCTATCTAGTCTCCAAGCTATTTCATAACTTCCCGTTCTCCCTTATGTTTCACCAGTTTGTAACTAAGTCTTACAGATCCTACTCTCAAGTTGGAAATGGATGAAATTCTTCCTGAAGTTCATTGTTACCTATTCAGTGCACTGGAGCTGAGATGACATCCAGTTCCAATCTCCATTGCCAGATGTTTTTTTTGTCTAAAAATTGAATCATAGAACTAACAGGTTTAAGTGATAAACTGATATTTTTCGTATTCCCAATTCGAAAAGTTTCTTTCCAGAATCTTTCTTTAAAATTTTGTTCATTGTTATTCTTATTTAGAAAGATATTCTGGTCTGATGGGATATATAGTTTTATAACATTAATGTGTAATTATGGATCATCTTTTGACAAACTCTAATATATCCTAATAATATCCCTTTGAAACAGGTGGAAGAAAATATTTTCTTTTCAATTTACTAAAGAAAGAACAGACACATAGATATATCAGGTAATTAGTGCTTGGCTGCACAGTGTGTTAGTGACCAAGCTGGGACTAGATCTCAGGTTCCTGACTTTCAAGCCAGATTATATGTTTTAGAATCATAAATCTGTCTACTCTGTAATTTTGAAAAAGTAATAGTGTATACTCTCACACATTCTGAATTTCAAGAGCTGTAATAATAATGCATTAAAAATAAATAAGTCTTCCTTAGAGAATCTAACTGAAAAAGAACATTTCTCAAGAAATGTAGAGAAGGCATATTTAACCAGTGATTTTCTTCATTAAGTACTTCTCTGTAAAATGAGCTTAAAATGTGATGACATCAGGTTCAATGTTACACCTATTTTTATTCCTTTAAAATATTGTCCAAACACATATATGCCCTAGATTCTAAATCAATCATTTGAAAGTGGTCAACTACAGCTTTGAAAATATTGGGAGCATTGTAAACGTCATGCCCATCTGTCATTTCTTTTTCATCATGGAATATATACAGCCTGCAATCATTCATAGCAATATCTCATGGTTCTGAAAAAGTCTTATGAATAACTTCCTCTGTCCAGCTGTGTATTTCTGAGTAATTAGATGAATCCGAAAGTCCAGCAAACTAAATTCTAAATGGTGACTCAATGGCAGCAGGGACAGTTAAATAAACTAGTTTATTTAAATGGAAAACCTGTATTTCTTTGAAGTAGAGCAATTTCCAAGAAGAACTGGAAAAACTAGCATATGAAAGGAGAATTTAAACTTGGAACATTTTCATTGCAATTATAGAATACATTATAATTTGATAGAACAGCATTTTATTTATGGCCCTTTTCTCTTTGAGCTTTTATTTCATCAAGATTTCTGTACACTGGCATTGCTTTTTTTATAGAACCCAGGATATTAAAATTTTATTGTGTTTAGCAGTGTGTATTTTGGATTATGTGTGTACATAATTCTAATACTGTTTTTCATTTCTAATCTATTATTTGAACATGTACATATACATGAAGAATAAGTGATATTTGAACTATTCAGATGTGAGGAAGGAGAACATATAGTTGGTATGATTTAATTTGTCTGCAATAAAAAACATGACAGAAATGAAATAGGTAAGATTTTTAAGCAAGCAAAATTTAGTATAAAGGCATCAATGGGGGGCAGCCTGGGTGGCTCAGTGGTTTAGCACTCCCGTAGGCCTAGGGCGTGATCCTGGAGACCTGGGATTGAGTCTCACATCGGGCTCCCTGCATGGAGCCTGCTTCTCCCTCTGCCTGTGTCTCTGCCACTCTGTGTCACTCATGAATAAATAAATAAAATCTTTAAAAAATAATAAAAAATAAAATAAAATAAAGATATCAATGGTATCAAAATAATGAGGGATGTTTGATGATAATAACAAGACAGTGAAAACTTAGAATAATTTATCATGCAATTGGCATTATAATTCCAAAAATTGAAGAATATTCTTCTATATCTCCTTATAAACATTTATTTTAATTTTTCCACATTTAACTTTTGTTTGTACATGTACCAAATAATATTAACACAGTTATTTTGAGTACATGTAATTTTGTATTTTGACCTGGAAAAATGAATGCTTTGTGCAGATAAGAAATTCTTTGGAAAACTGTAGTGGGTATTAATTTGATTTGATATTTTAAAATATTGATAATAAAAATATTTAGGAAGAATATTTCTCTGAAATATTTCTCTCAAATATTTGTTAAAATAAAAGGTGAAGTTTTGGGGGATCCATGGGTGGCTCAGTGGTTTGGTGCCTGCCTTTGGCCCAGGGCGCGATCCTGGAGTCCCAGGATTGAGTCCTGCGTCAGGCTCCCGGCATGGAGCCTGCTTCTCCCTCCTCCTGAATCTCTGCCTCTCTTTCTCTCTATGCCTATCATAAATAAATAAATAAATCTTTAAAAAATAAAAAATAAAAAATAAATAAAAGGTGAAGTTTTAACTTAATACATTATTAATTATATATTCAACGTTAGTTTTGTATCTCATGGAAAATACTTTTGTTTCCTAAGACTGACCAAGACTCTTCAAGACTACCTGATTTCTGTCCAGTGGCAAAATTCTACCTGGTAAATGTAGTAGCTTTTATTCCTGTTCACTAAATTTCCTAGTTTCCTTCTTCACTAAATTTCCTAGTTTCCTTCCCTTGGAGTCCCTGGTTGAGAGACCATCGATCACTGCCTGGTGATCATGTGATTTATTTTGGCCAATGAAATAAACAGAGGTAACAATTCGCTTCTGGGAAGAGTCCTTAAGAGCCAGCACATAGTTCATTGATTCTCTTTTCTCTCTCTCAAAAGACTGGCAATCATCAGCTATTGCTCCACAAGCTTAGGTCTTGAAACAGAGCCCTTAGCTGTTTGGACTCTTACCACCATTGAGAAGCAAAACTTTCTAATTGCAAACCGCTGAGATTTTAGAGATCACTGAAATTAGGAGGCCACTGAGTTATCTCAGGGAAGAGATAATCCTGCCAATTTACATGGGTAGCAATCTGGCCAGCATGTGTAGGAATGGCTTCTAAAGGTGTTAGATCAAAGAGAATTAACTGTGAAATTGAATAAGGCAAATTTACCTTAACACTTCCAAAATAGCAAATGTTTTTCCTTAAAGTCACTTTTCAAGATTCTCAAATAGTTTTAGTTCACAGATCTCTTTGATGCAAACACACAGAAGACTCTATTTGCCAAAACTTAAATATACATGTACTTACCTCTCTACTCTTGGCTATGTGATATTTAACATCTCAAACGATAAACCTTCCTGGATATGGGAGGCTAGGCAGTATACCTCTAGTGGACCCACTGCACCTTGTGCTTTCCAGTTATAATATATTTAACGTCTATATTCTCTACTACAATCTCAGTTTCACAAAGGCAAAGAATGTCCTGTTTCATTGTACCAATCAAGCTAATGGCAGGAAGCTGGAATTTAAAAGAAATTAAATGAAAGGATTTGGTGTGTGTATGTGTGTTATGGGCAAGATTGAGTAATCACCCAGGGTTGTTGAGGTACTCGCAATGCCGTGAAGATAATAGTACCTGTATGTCTGAAGAGGAATTAAATGGTATCATTATATCTTTTTTAAAGACTAAAGTGAGGCACGTGTGTGGCTCAGTGGTCAAGTGTCTGCCTTTGGCTCAGGTTGTGAGCCTGGGGTCCTGGGATCGAGTCCTGCATCAGGCTCCATGCATGGAGCCTGCTTCTCCTTCTGCCTATGTCTTTGCCTCTCTCTCTCTCTCTCTCTCTCTCTCTCATGAATAAATAAGTAAAATCTTTAAAAAAAAACAGACTAGAGCAATAGAAGAGGGGCCACTCAATAGGAGCTGCAGTTATAGAGGGGTACAACCACTACTGCAATAGTGCCCCAAAAAAGGGAAATCCCTCAAGAAGAAATACCCTGATCTCTTTCTCCATCTGCTCTGCCATCTTTTACGAGGGCCGCCCACTGGCTGACTCTTACAGAAAGTCAGAGGATCAGGAAGCCTATAGATACAGTTCACAGAGATCAGCCCCTTATAGGCACAGAGCAAAGCATAGAAAGATGAGGGATGAGTCTTGGGAGGGCAAACAGAAGAATGTACACATCTCTTTATTGATGTGTATTCCCAGTTCCTGTTTATTTCCTGGTGCATAGGAAGTGCTTAAAGATATATGATGAGGGATCCCTGGGTGGCGCAGCGGTTTGGCGCCTGCCTTTGGCCCAGGGCGCGATCCTGGAGACCCGGGATCGAATCCCACGTTGGGCTCCCGGTGCATGGAGCCTGCTTCTCCCTCTGCCTGTGTCTCTGCCTCTCTCTCTCTCTGTGACTATCATAAATAAATAAAATAAAAAAAAAAAGATATATGATGAATAAAGATACTAAAAGCAAAGTAATATGGATGCTTAGATGCAGGCTGCTCTTCTTATTTTTTAGGAAATTATTTTACCTCAACAAGTTACCTTGCCATTGAATATTATCATAAGGAACTTTCAGTTATTTATATAAATGTCTCTAAACTATATTTTGAACTCCTGTGAAGAATACTGAAAAGCAAAGTAATTGCGGAAGCAATTATGAAAGAGATCATATTGTATGCAAAAATGAAGTGACTCAGATTGAACAAGTTTATTGAGTAGATAATTAAGTGAAGAAGAGAAGTCATAAAATGTAATTCATGGCATGCAGAGACAACACAATTATTTAAATAATCACTGGTATTGGTACTGGGTGGAATGTCAACTGGGGCAAGACATTAGGAGATAATGTGTTTGTGGGACTTGATCACTATGGCAGCAATGAAGATTAAAAGATTTAGAGGGCAGCCCTGGTGGCTCAGTGGTTTAGTGCCACCTTCAGCCGAGGGCGGGATCCTGGAGACCCAGGATCAGGTCCCGCGTCTGGCTTCCTGCACGGAGCCTGCTTCTCCCTCTGCCTGTGTCTCTGCCTCTCTCTCTATGTCTCTCGTGAATAAATAAATAAAAATCCTAAAAAAGAAAAAGATTTAGAGATGGGTTGGCTATCTGTTTATTGTTAAAGCTTTAAGAAAGAAAAAGTGAAGCTTAGTGCTTGAATTCTTAAGCCAAAACATGAAAGGAATATCAGAAAGTTTCTATGGAAGTTTTAAGGAAGATTTTCTAGCCTGGGTCCACATTTAGAATTCATGTGTCTTATATTAGGGTAGGGGCATTTGTTGGGAAGAAGTAAGACACTGACACTTGGGATGGGACATTTGGACAGGCATAGGTGAGGCTGAGGATTTACAACTTCCAAATGTCTAGAACTTGCCTTGAGAGTGAAAGCAGCTCTCTTTCAATATCTGAAAAACCAGTTTTTCCTAGAGAGAAACTACAGTAACTTCTGTTCTCAAGACACTCCTCCCTCATTCAACACCCCTTACTGCCTTTAGGGCCCTAAAGAAAATTAAATACCGGTATAACCCTGAAGGAAAATTGCAACATCTGCTCCAGGAGGAGATCATTTTACCAAGTTGTATAAGCAAGAATCTGGAAGGCAGGCATTAGGTTGAATTTTAAAGAGAGTAGGTTCAGATGAATGACCTATAAGATTGAATTAGTTCTCAAAGTGTGGTTGTTGGGCCAGCCAGCATCAGTTATCACCTGAGAATTTGTTAGAAATGCAAATTCCCAAGTCTTATCCTAGACTAAATGAATCAGAAACTCTAGGGCATGGGGCTCAGAAATTGTTTTAATTCATCTTCTGGGTGATTCTGGTACATATTAAAGTTTGAGAACCGGGCAGCCCAGGTGGCGCAGAGGTTTGGCACCACCTGCAACCCAGGGCGTGATCCTGGAGACCCTGGATCGGGTCCCACGTCGGGCTCTCTGTATGGTGCCTGCTTCTCCTCAGCCTGTGTCTCTGCCTCTCTCTCTATCTCTCTGTGTCTCTCGTGAATGAATAAATAAAATCTTTAATAAAAAAAGAAGTTTAAAAAAATAAAGTTTGAGAACCACTGGAATATGCGAAATGTATGTCTGTGACCTCTACTGGAATTTGAGATTTAGTATTTTAGCCAGGAGAGTTGGGAGTGAATCTAATAATTGGCTGATATGGAAGCCTGGACTTAACAGTTGCCTGTGGTCAGTGAGATTGAGATTACAGACCTACCCTGATATAATGTAGGAAAAGAAGTTTGATACCTTAGAGAAATGAGAATGTTAGAACAGATCTGAAATATGCAGCTTGCTCTACTGTCCTCCCACCTTTGTTATCCCCAGAAGATACTGAGGCCACTTCTTTCATTCAAAGCATATTAAAATGCATTGGTAAGGGGAATAGCCACATCCTTGAAAATCTCTGAGGGGGATGATGGATAATCATCCAGCTAATGATGGATATGGGTAGTTGCCATGAAAATGAACTCTCTGTTTTGAACAGAAAAAAATGATAGGGCCACATGTCTGTTCTTACTGTGAGACAAGGTGGCACAATTATCCTAAAAAGATGTAGTTTCCAGAATGGTAATCAGAGTGTTTTGACTAGCATGGGCATGTGCCTATGACTAAGTGATCATAAGGTTACTGGGAATTAAAGAGATGAGCAACTTTAGAAGGTGTTTCTTGATTTATATAAAATAAAAACTGACTTAAATTGTCATAGAGGGAATTCTTCTTAGCCTCGTACCCAGTTCCCAGACTTAAGGCAACTCACAGAACTGAGACCCCTTAATTAAGGAGCAGGCCAGGTTCTTTTGAGGAAGAATGTGGCCTGCAATATGGCCACAAATGAGGTCCATGGCTTTTTCAAGTAAACCTACCGAGATACTTACCAGGATAATTTGGGCAGCAGGAAGGGAAGAGGTGGAATTCTCAGGCCTTTGGAGGTTTTTAGATAGTGACTCTGAGCTAATGCTAGTTCTTAGGATATAAAACAGCATCATGGTCCAGTAGTCAGATTATGGACTTATGGAGGTCAAGTGATAAGTGAAATCTTGACTCTGTTCTGATAGTGGTTCTGATAAGTCTACAGACCCATCCTGTGGTTATTCATACAGTTTCTGAATATATTTTCTTTTATTTTTTAATTTTTTTTTTTTTTTTAATTTATGATAGTCACAGAGAGAGAGAGAGAGGCAGAGACACGGGGCGGAGGGAGAAGCAGGCTCCATGCACCGGGAGCCTGATGTGGGATTCGATCCCAGGTCTCCAGGATCGCGCCCCGGGCCAAAGGCAGGCGCCAAACCGCTGCGCCACCCAGGGATCCCCTGAATATATTTTCAAATAGACATCTTTCTCAGCTGAGGTCCTAACTTAGAAACAACCCCTGGTTGGGGTGCCTGGGTAGCTCAGTCAGTTAAATATCTGACTCTTTATTTTTGCTTAGGCCTTGATCTCAGGTTTGTGAGATAGAGCCCTGTGTCAGGCTCTGCACTGGGCATGTAGCATGCTTGGGATTCTCTCCCCACTTCTCCTTTTCCCCCTACCCCCCAAAAGAAAAGAAACAACCACTGGTGAATTTAGTAAATGCTTTCAACTAACAAAAGACACATGTTGCCATCCTCCCATAGCCAGAATATAGAGGTTGAGGAACCAAAAAGTGGAGGTGGGAGCTACCTCTCTCACTTTTGTGGGACCCAGGAAATTTAACAAAATCCCCCACCCCTGGACAAGCAGAGCAGGACTGACTCTATTTTGGGCTGCACCCGCCTTGTGCTGACCTGCTTATTACTTAGGGCACTGCCCGCCCTAGTCAGAGACCAGGGCACACCCTAATCAGAAACCCGGCTCAGCGGACCAGCCTGACTGTGCAACTTCCTGCATATCCCATTGGCCACTGGCCCCTATAAAGTTGCTAAGCCTCTTAGTCTTGGGGTCCGAGTCCCTGCTCCGCTGCATCAGGCATACTTGGACCCAGGCTCGAGCTTGTAAATCAACCCTCGTGTGTTTGCATCGGTGTTGGCTCCTTGGTGGTTTCTCGGATTCGCGATCTTGGGCACAACACTTTTATATCTTAAATTTCATTTAAGGGTTCGGAAGCTTTAGGAGTTCTAATTTGCAGGGTAGGACAATTTCTGCCAGGAAATATAGCCACTATCCCATTGAATTAGAAGCTGAGACTGTAAGTAACCAATAAAGCCTCATCCAAAAGACTTGACTAGTGAAGGACCCACTTCCAAGCTCACTCACGTGGATATTGACAGTATACAGTTCCTCATGTGGTTGTTGGACTGAGACCTTAGTTCCTTGCTAGGCTGGAAACTTTTATTTCATTTTCATGTGGGACTCTCCATAGGGAAGTTCATAACCTGGCAACTGGCTTCCCATAGAATGAGCAAGTAAGAGAACAACAGAATATCCAAGATGGAAGTGAGGATAGAACCATATCATGGAAGGATATTTTAACACTGTTGTTACATTATTTTCATCAGAAGTTTGTGCCTATGGCCAGCTTACCTTTAAGGGTAGAATATTACACAAAGGAATGAATTCCAGGAGGCAGGAATCATTGCAAGTTACCTTAGGGGTTGCTTCTTACTCCTTCAATTCAACTCTGCCCTAATATGGATCTTAGACTGCATTAGTCAGATTCTTGCCCACTGGCCTTCTATTGGATTTTGCCAATGAGAGTTCCAGACAGGAGAATAAAAGATGAAAGAGAAGTCAGAATATTTCTTTCTCTACTTTCTGTCTTCATGTGGTGTTTCTGGCTGTATTCTTCTGCCTAATGGCCCTGCTGCCCTGGTCCAGCCCTCCTTGAATGCTGCTAGCACCATTTCTTCCCTTACATACTTTAGGCCTGAGAATGGTATAGGCTTCTCATATTTGCCAGTCCATGGACACCTTAACATTTCTTGATGATTCTTCACCTCTGCACATACTTCTATAAATCGTCCTTTCACTGAATTCTTTTGTTTCCCTGCTAGCACCTTGAATAATACATGTCTCTTAAGGCAGGAAACTGTATATTAGTATTTTTTAGTTATAGTGCTTACCATGGTAGGCACTTAGTCAGTGTTGGATGACTAAGTGGATAGATGGACAGGTGAACCTAGTTTAAGTAATATGAAAGAAAAGACAGATAAAATATTTTAAACTATGTGAAAATCTTCGCTGACACAGAATAGGCCTAATATGTTTTATCTGAGACCATAACTGAGAATAGAATTAACTGATTTCTAAAGAAGAATGGCAATTTTAAAGAAGTAATTTTTTTTTCTTCTGATAGAGAAACTTACTTAAGTCAAGCCACCAAGTCTATAGTAGTATAAGGGGATTTTTTTCAGAGGATTATCATATTTATGGAGGCAGAATGTTTACTGAATTGGCTTAATATGAAATAACCACAACCAAAGGGTGTGGTTATTTTTATGCCATTCCTAAACAATTAAGATTATTCCAACCATATGTGTCATTAAAAAACTTTTACCAATGATTTTTATTTTTTTTTAAAGATTTTATTTATTTATTCATGAGAGACACAGAGAGAGAGGCAGAGACACAGGTAGAGGGAGAAGCAGGCTCCATGCAGGGAGCCCGATGTGGGACTTGATCCCGGGTCTCCAGGATCATGCCCTGGGCTGAAGGCGGTGCCAAACCGCTGAGCCACCGGGGCTGCCCTTACCAATGATTTTTAAAATTATGTTAATAATCAAGGGCAATTACACTGATGTTTGAAATTATTTAAGAGTTTTAGGCATAAAATACTTCACAACAAACTACTGCATTCTAAGTATCAATGTACAAAAAGTAAGGAAATTTGGCCCTTCGAAGAAAGATAACTAAGAGGATTTACTGTGTTAGATGACCTCATTCTGCAACAGGTAATATTGTAGAAACCTGGCATTTTCACAATTTACTTTGTGAGGGCAAAATACTATATCCTCTAAGATGTTGGCTTGTATCCTTTTGTCACTATAGTATAAAATACCCTTAGTGTTCTGGGTTTTAATTTCCTTGTTAATACAATGCAAATCCTAAAGACCATCTGTTTTCATTTTGTAATGTGTGTTAAAGCAGCCTTGCAAATAATTTTTCAGAAATTTACTTACTTAGTACTTTTTCTACCTGCTTTAACCTCAGGAGACATATGCTTGCGAAGTAAATTCATGGTCTTTATTATTCCTAAGGCCCACATGGTTACTTACATTGAGCAAATGAATAAGAATATTTGCAAGGCCTGTATAAAGACTATGAGGAAGAGCAAATTTAAGGTAGACTCCAGGCAACTCAAAAACATTTTATTAGAGGAAAATTTATTCTTTTAAATGCATTTTATATAGCCCAATTATATAGCTAATTTATGTTTTAAAAAACATCTAAGAGTACCTTTTCTTGTTTTACTGGCACAGTGTTGACAACAGCCCTCATTAATACAACATTCATTGCACTTAAAGAGACCTAAGATGGTACACTGTAGGGTGTAAAAATATCTCACACAACTCTGCACCTTCTTCCCAACATTTGCAATCAGTAAAATCAAAAAGTTGAGAGAAGTTAATAAAGTGACAGAAACCAATAATATTCAGAAAGAAACTCTAACAGTAAAACCCTCAACTTCTTAATTAGGTCCTCTCTTCCATTTCAAGCACACATGCACAGGCCTACATATATCTTAATAGCAGCGTATTCAAGGATATGCTCATTTTTGCAGCCTTTGACTACATTATAGATCTCAAAAGAAGCAAAGGCCTAGGAAATTGTTCAGTGAACAGAGAACCAAGAATTATTTTAATTAAAAATATTTGTAATCAACCTCTCAAGTGGGTAATAAAATATGTGACTGGATGTGAAATAGGCAAAAGAGAAAATCACAAATCCATTTATTTTCCTCAAATCAAAACATTATATTGAGAAATCTGTTACTCACTCACCTGCCAAGTTCTAAGATTGGAAATCTTTGTTTTCACTGTAATAGTTGGTGCTACTGAAAACTGCTAAGTTACTTGAGGAACCTGTTCCCTGTTCTATTTCAGATGTTTCTTCTTCAATAATTTTTTAATTAAAAAGTTTACAAATCACCCTAAACTTAGAGTCATAAGAACAATGTTTTCAGATTTTTTTCCCTCATATATGTATATTGGTAATTCTCCAGGTCTCTTAAAATAAGTACTGTCCTGCAAGCTAAAGCAAAGCTATAAGTGCAATCAATGTCTATCTCAGTTCTCTAATTATCTCTCATGGATTTCTACCATTGTATTAATTAGCTTCTAAACTTCCTGACTTTGCTGATCCTGTAGTTCCTTTTTTCAGTATCATCTGATCTCAGTCTTGTTCATAGTTAAAAAAAAAAAAATGATAAATCAACATTTTCCTGTAGGTTTCATTTGAACATGACCAGTCACCACAGCCATCAGTCGCTGTCCCATTGAGACTCTATTTCTTTATTCATAATATTATCATGGTATATTTGTTTCTTTGGAATAGAGAGAAATGTAATAAACCATTGATAGTATCACTTGTTAAGAGTGCTACAAGGCCAGAGTCTGCTGAAAAGAATTCTTCTTCCTACCTGTATGGTGTATGAAACTCTTATCATTGTGGGGAACTCCATTTCATTAAGCTAAAGAGGCCAGGACAATTATGTGTTCTGATCATGTTACAAGGGAAGTAATCTAATAACACAACAAATCACGCATGCTTGGGGTAACTTGTGACCTACCTATACAAAATAAAAACCATAACCCTTGCCAGTGAGTTTGGGATCAAACATAACTTTTCACTGAGTCTTCAAATTCTACAACTTTTCCATTATTTAGGGTACATTCTTCAAAACTCCAGAAAGAAATTCCTAACGTACCACCATACAGCTGAGGTTTAGAGAAAGCTCCAAAGATTAAGGAATGTGTGTAAAAGATCTTAAACAACAGAGCTATTTTTGTTCACTCTCCCCTCCTCTTCTACAAAGAAAAACAAGAACACTGGTGACCTATGAGGATAAGGGAAACAGATCTCCATCTGTAAGCCTATAAGAGGCCATTGAAAACAAGTATGAAAAGAAGTTTTAAAAGTTATAAGGAACACATTCAGAGAAGACTTTCAAATGAAAACAAGCAATTAATGAATTGAGTAACAACAGAATTTGAGCATATGCCAAGGCCTGCCAAGGCCTGCTATCTATCTCATGCTCCTTTGGTGGAAGAAATTGCTTTCTTTTACTATGTAACTCTATCCCAAACTTTGTGCCATTTGGAGGAAAGAAAGGTGCTCAGGAAAAAGGATTATCATTACCAGTAGCAGAATGAGAAACCTAGTGGGTTTATTGTTTAGAAGCTGTTCCAAGTAAGAATTAAAGTTTGTCTGAATATAACTTTATACAAAGAGCATATTGTAGCTGCCAGTCAGTAAACTGTAACATACAAGAATAATTACATGGGCGATATTAAATGTTATTTTAAGGTGTTTTTTCGTACGTGCAAATACAGTTGACCCTTGAACAACACAAGGGTTAGAGGGACCAGCCCTTTGTGCAGTTGAAAATTCATGTGTAACTTTTGACTCCCCCCCCCCCCAAATTAACTACTAAATAGCCTACTTTTGACTAAAAGCCTTACTGATAGCATAAACAGTCAATTAACACATTTTGTATGTTATATGCATTACATGCTGTATTCTTATGATAAAGTAAGCTAGAGAAAAGAAAATGCTATTGAGAAAATCATAAGGAAGAGAAAATACATTTACCATACTACACTATATTTATGTGCATATATATAAAAAAATCTGTGTATAAGTGGACCCATGCAGTTCAAACCTGTGCTGTTCAAGAGTCAACTGTACTTAACCTGAATAATTTAATGAAGTACTTATAACCTTGGGAAAGTTTAATAACCTTACTTTGTGTCCTTAAATTTCACCATCCTTAAAACAGAAATAACAAAGGACCTATCTCATAATTTGTTTTGCTACTATTAACTTGTACAACATTTATAAAATATCTAGAGTTGTGCCTGATACAAAGTAAGCATTCAATAAATATTATTACTAGTCCCTTAAGAAGTTACAGACTTTTGTTAAAATATCTGTATAAGTGCTTCAATTCTCCAGTATACCTTAATAATATGGGTTTTGTATAAATGCCTATAGTAGGCTAAATTATATCCCCCAGTGATATCCAGGTGAGTCTTAACCTCTGGAACCTATGAATATTCCTTCAAATGAAAAAAGGATCTTTGCAGATGTAATTAAATAAGAATCTTGAGGTTGTGAGATTTTCATGAATTATCCAGGTGGGCTTTAAATGTCATCACAAATATTGTTATAAGAGAGGTAGAGGAAGACTTGTATATAGAAGAAGGCCATGTGATGACTATTGTACTGGCTTTGAAGATGAAGGAAGGAGTCACCAGCCAAGAAATGCAGGTTTTTGAAGGGAAAAAGGGCAGGAAACAGATTTTCTCCTAGAGCTTCCAGAGGGAGTCTGGTCCCACTTGACATCATGATTTCAGCCTAGTGAAACTGATTTTGGACTTCTGTCCTCTAGAACTATAAAAGAATACATTTCTGTTGCGTTAACCCACTAAGTTTGGGGTGATTTTTTATAGCAGCAATAGAAAATCAATATATCATACCATCTTTTGTTTAATTCATTAAATGTATTTATTAGGTATGTACTATGGAGAGAAATGGTTGTGGGAAAGTGTGGTTGTCTGGCTTAGACAGTCAAAAAATAGGTATTTGCTAGAATTTTGCAAACTGGTAAGATTTCTCCAGCCTTTTGTTTCTCCAGCAGTATCTACAACTGCTTTGTTTCAACTATTTAGACAGAGCTATGGGCATTTAGTTGGAGGCCCTTTTAGCTTCCTTTCTATGTTTAAGTTACCACTTCAAACATATACTCTTTAACTTAATCTCAGGTATGATGATACTACTTTTTAGGTGGCTGTTTATTAAAAGCATACAGACCTGACACATTTTACAAAGCAAGAAGTAGGTGGATGAAGCCATGGTAGTGGTGTGGAAAATACTGGCTTTGGAGCTAACCAAATCTAGGTTTGAATCCTGGGTCTTTTATAAACTTTGAGACCCTTATCATCTTTGGGCTATATATAGTTTCCTCCTGCATAAAAAAGGATTTATTTTAACTGCTATATATGGTAAAAATCAGACTCCTTTACATTTATGTAAAAAATGAGTCTCCTTTACATTTATAAAAATTACAATGCTCCAAGTCCACATTGCTCTTGGTAGCAGGAATTCCAGTCATCTTCCTAGACGTTCCCCTAATCAAATGTTTCTGAGAATGTAAGTCTCTACTCATGGTAGCAAATCAGATGATACCACTAGCTGGACCTTGGTATTTGTTCTTCCCAGAATCTATTGCCTGCTCTACCTCTGAGACAGGCTGCTACCTACTCTGGTGGTTGCTGAGAAGATCTACACTAAATCTCCAGGGGAAAAAAAAAAAGCAAAGAGTGTATTCTTTAGATGAGGGGCCAGGCAAAGGTGAAAAACGTCCTTTATTCTATGTTATACTTAGGACATATGCCAGGGCAGATAACTCGGCAACACAGCAGCAGCATGGAAATTTTATGTTTCAGCTCTTTTGATTCTCCCACACATGATTGTTTTCTCCTGGGCATAATCCCCAGTACTGAATTTGATGAATCTAGAAGGATGGTGGCAAGAATTTATATAAACCCACAGAGACAAATACAACAAGTATTATTTGGGAGATATTAGCTCTGTTTAGGAGAGCATCTTAATCTCTTGTAGATGATATCAAGAAAGACGTGTGACCTACTAGGAATTACTGCAGTGTCTTGACTAAGACACAACACTTGGCCCAGATTAAAAATTTAATCTCCCTCTTCTCTGCAGAGAATAAAATTCATTAAATTTGTGGATTTTTTTCCTTAAAACCTACCATATTGCCAATCTTCAGAACTTATGTGATCCTTATGAGCCTAGTAGCAACAAGCCAGTAAACTGTTTCAGAAAACATAGGACTATGAGGGGGAAAAAAAGGTTTACCTGGTCCTCTGACAAAATTTTCCCATGACCAAAAAAGTCCCATGACTTTCTCCACTGAGTCAAACATCTCACTATGGACTGCCAGATCATTCATTTGATGATAAATTATCCATCTAAACCTCTAATAAACGTGTATAGCATTAGGCTTTATTTCTGTTAGGGAATAATCTCGATTGCCTGTTGATTAATCAAATAGAAACAGTGTTCCAAGATTTAAGTGGTTCTAATTTTGGGGATGACACAGTCTCCCCATTACACTGAATATATGCAAAGCCTACCCAATACAGTATGTAATAAATATTAAGAGGCCTTTTTTGGACCTCAGGTTAAGAACTCCTGAGACATACAGAATTTCAAATATAAAGCAAGATGTTCAGATTACATCTGTGTGATAACACAGAATTTAGGAGTTCAGGTTGGATTTTTATTCTATCGTGACACTGAGTTGCTCACAGTCAGTTGGATTGTCTTTAATGCATTTGAATGGTATAGTTGGTCAAAATAAATTATATGATTTGATATCATAAATAGATTTTTTTAAATTACCATATATATTGCATAGCACATTAGTTTGCTAGAGCTGCCATAAGAAAACACCACAGATTGGGTGGCTTAAACAACAGAAATTTATTTTCCCACAGTTCTGAAGGCTGGAAGTCCAAGATCAAGGTCCTGGCAGGGTTGGTTTCTTCTTGAGGTTTCTCTCTTTGGTTTGCAGATGGCTGCCCTATTGCTGCCTTTTCATTTGGTTTGCATCTTTGGTTTCTCTTCATGAGTCCGAATTTTCTCTCCTTGAAAGGACACTATCAGACTGGATTAGGACCCACCCATATGATCTCATTTAACATTGATGATTTCTTTAAAGGTCTTATTTCCAAATACAGTCCCATTCTGAGGGATTGGGGTGCTACAGCTTCCTAGCACCATTGAATTTTCAGGGAGACACAGTTCAGTCCATAATGCATAATGTCTGAATTTAATTGCCTTTATTTGCCTCTAAAAGTATTATTTCAGGATCCCTGGGTGGCGCAGCAGTTTGGCCCCTGCCTTTGGCCCAGGGCGTGATCCTGGAGACCTGGGATTGAATCATGTCTCTGCCTCTCTCTCTCTCTGTGTGTGACTATCATAAATAAATTTAAAAAAATAAAAAAAATTTAAAAAATAAAAGTATTATTTCACAAGTCCAAATTTTCGTAGTTGATTTAGCCCTCAGGTTATATAGAAATTGCACCCTATTTTCTTAGGTTAACCTGATGTCAATAAAAATGGCATCATTAATTTGTGGCCCCAAGAAACAACCGTAAATAAAGGCTTTATAAAGTAAAAAGATGAGATTCTCATGATTTTACACATCACCATGAAACAAATAATGTAAATACCTTATATATAGTCTTGAAAAGATTTACAATATTTAATTGTTGTGTTTGTTTTTTATGTAGAAGAACTGGTATACAGTTTGTTCTTGGCAATGTAAAGACTGTACAAAGGATTATTTCAGTCCATTTCACCCTACTGATTTGGTTATAAGCATATCAATAACATATTTTCAAATCTGCCAGTTGAGGATGGAAATTACAAGGGAAAAGAATCGGTGGGTTTATACTACAAAGGCTAAAAGATCAAACATTAGACATTTACTTACAAATAGTACATTTATTGTTAACTTTCACGTTAAACTAACCTTCTCAAATAAAATATCTTATATTGGTGTGCATGCAGAAATGACAAAAGGTGAATACAAAGAGGGGAACATTATACAGCTGAAGCATGGCCACAAATCCAAAGCAAATAAAATTAATATTGGATATTAAAATGGTAAATATTTAGGCAATAAATCTTAGCGTATCAAGGTTATCAGTTGGTCAACTTCTACATTTGTGAAAAAGGTATCAGAAAAGTCACTTACTCCCTTTCCCTCACCAAAGATCTTTTTACAAACAGGAAATCAGGATTTTGTGAGAATTGGGCTTTTTAAATTTTTTTTCCATTTTTCAATTTCCAAACCACTTTTGAGCAATATTAAAGGCATTTAAATTCAGGAAATATGCAAAATATCAACAGAATTTTAACCCTATTGCACAGTGCGTCACATGAATGACGGAAATAATTGCTGTCGGTTTGTACTTTTTTGACCAATAATTCTTTGTATTTCCTGCAAGTAACTTGAGTGATGCAAATGACCTTATTTTTACAGCATGCTTTTATTAAATAGTTTATTATTTTGGCAGACTAATAAAGATTTTGGTATTTGCTTTTATTTGCAATAATATTACCACCACATAAAAAAGGATTTTATGTTCTTTTTGAGGAACAAGGAGGATAAAAGTGGTGATGGATAGCGCAACCGAGGCATCAGCAATGAGCTGGAAATGAGACACATAAATATGAAAGCAGAGCTAAGAAAATAGAACTGCACCCTTGGCCTTTCTTAAAAGAACATGCACACTTCATGGTTCATTCACACTGCTACAGAAACTCCTTTTGTTTCCAATGAATCAGGGAATGCACACAGTCTGAAACACTATTCTCACTCACTGACTGACTCCTTCTATTTAATTAGACTCATTCCAGGAAAATATTTCCAAGCTTTCTGAGGATGTTTTGATTTGAGGAAAAAAATAATCAATTGACTGAAAAGTTGGTGGATGGAAGGGCTGAAGGTGAAATCAAAACAGATTTACTATTTTCACCATTATTTAGCACAGAGCACAGAAAAGAAAGCATTGCACACTGTCACATCCTTAGAGTCTATTGGGCAATCGTGTAGTACTTAAGGATATTTAATGTAGGTGGCTAGGCAATTGAACATATCTTTAAGGACAAATAATATTCAATATGTATATAGAAACATTGGACAGACTACATCAGATGGAGTCTTTGGGAATTATAGCATATCTTGCCAGCGATAGTACGTGTTTATTCAAAAATTATAATTGTTCGCATGTTGTGTGTTTTCTGATTTAATGTTGGTATGTAAATTTTGCATGTCAAATATTATATATTTATTGTCAGCAAAGTATGTTTGGCATTAATTTTTATCTTCTTCCATTAATAATTTGTTTCCTCATAACAGCATTTAATTGTTACCAGGAATGAAAACAGATTGTGATGAAGAAACCAAAGGGAAGGTAAATCTCTTATCAGGGCCAGAATCTGAATTGGCACAAGAGGTTCTTAGCTCAGTAATATTCATACGTAGAACTATTTTTCTTTGCACATGGAAGTGCAGCCAATAGATGAAAGGAGAAAGAAGTAATTTGTGAGCCGAGAAATCCACTGCTTCATTATCAACATAATTCGGATCTTACAGAGGGAGAGAGCTCTACCATTTGGATTCTCGTCTCAAAGGCTTACAATAGACATGATTCTGACAAGAGGTTGGTGGTAGCAGAACAGACTTAACAATTAATGGTATGCCAAGGCTGAGTTCAGAGAATTGCTTTACCCAATGCCAATCATTCATTCCTGGCAGTAGTACTTCACATCTTTCCTGGGATGCCATCCAACCACAGTGGCATCTAAAATATATCGAGCAGTGTTGTTACAGTTGGAGGTGAAATTGAAATTTGCGCCAAACAGAAGTGACAAATTCACATGGCTGAGTGTTGCCTAGCAATCAGGTCCAAGGGGGATGCAGCAATTCTGCCTTTACCCATGGGGGTGTGTAGGGAGGAAGGAAACATTTATATTAGAGCCTAGGTGGTCTCACAAGTACAGCCAGGTATACAACAGATTTCATTTCACTTCAGGGTGTAAGGAGGTAAGGTATTAGAGCAGCATAGGGAAGGAGGGCAGCAGCTGAAGTTGGGAGGGTAAGCAGCTTTCAAGGCGGAGATTCTCAGCAATTAACTTGGGGGAGGGGGAGAGCAGCAAGATGCCAAGATGCCAGACATGCTGCAAAAATTCATGGCAATTGGCCATCCTGCTGCCTTTTGACTGCAGGCCTCTGACGCACCTCTGTTCAGCTGACACTTGGCAGCTGTGTGGCCCCAGGGTAAATGGAGCAAATGATGGCTTTCTCTTCCTAGAAATCCACCTGAGAGCAAAGCTCTGGGTGGGCAACCAGATTCAAGAGATTCTTGGAAGGAATGGAACAGTCAAGCTGAAATTCTTATCTTGTGCCCTCATATATTTCTTTTTTGAGTTCCCCTTTCCATCTATTTTGTACTGGTCTTTTCTTTATCTTGAAGAATACTACCCAAACTTCCCCTATCCTGTCCTCTCAAGTGTGAAATGATTATTAAATTAATGATTAACATAGGAAACAGCAAGTGAATATACTAAAATACCAACACTGCGGGAAGAGGCACAGTGCTTGCCTTATAAAATGTTTTCAGGTCACAAACTGAGAAATTCAGTGCAAATACATTTTTTTTCCCCACCACTCTCTTATTTGGAAGAAATATAATCCTGGACATTTGTAGAATGGATTTAACTGTAATGGAGGAATTTATAGAGGTATTACAATGACCACACCATAGATTATTTCCTCTTTGCCTACATTTGTTGTTGTTCTTTTTCTCTAACTTTAGGGGGCTAGTTAACCTGCCGAGTCTAGTCTTCACCTTTTATGAGAGAGGAGCCCAATCTTGGGTGGTGGATACTACCATTTTCTGGTGTGATACCCCTGCTCCACAGGCTTACTCTTAATGAATCTCAGGCTTTAGTGAATTGTCAATGTTGCAAAACTTCAATACCATGTCTATGGTATTTGGCTGAATTTGTATGTAACATATTGTTTTCTGCGGAGACTAAATTCCTAAGGGCAGGAACCATTTCTTCTAAGTAGAGTCAGATAAGATAAACAGGTGAAACTGCAAAGTACTATCCAATTATATTTTGTTATTCCTATTATGTGTAGTATGCTATCCATTTTGTAATAGATGTTCAATAAATGTTGGTGGATCAAAGGATGGAATGAATAAACAGATGAATTGATAATGACTGAAGAATATATAAAACTACACATTAATTTAAGAGATTATATAGATCATAAAGCTAATAATATGATAATATAATAATGCAATAATAATAATTAATTGTATGGACTGCTCATTTTGTGTCATCCTAAGTTCTTCACATAATTCATTTAATTCTCATAACAATGTGAGGTAGATATGATTTAAAGTGAGGGAATTGTTACTCAGAAATGTTACTCAATTTTCCGAAATTGTAAGTGAGAAGAAGTGTTCTCTAACTGGACTTCAGAAGTAATCTCCATTAATGGTATTAATTATGTATATATGAAAGCATAAAATTTGGATCTATTATGTTTGAGTTCTGTAAGCATGAAGAGCTAAAGCAGAGTGCAATTGGTATACTATTGCGGTAGGCAGAAGAGAGGCCCTTCAAAATGATGACATCCTAATCCCTGGAACCCCTGAGTATGCTAGGTTAAATTGAAAAGGAAAAATAAGGTTGCATATTGAATTATGGTTGCTAATCAACTGACCTTGATCTGGGGGAAAGTTAGCCTGGATTATCTGAGTAGGCCCACTAGAATCATAAGGATCCTTAAATGGAAGAGGGAGGCAAAGGAGTCAGTAGAGACATGCAATGTGAGAGACTTGACTAGCTATTACTAGCTTTAAAGGTGGAAGGGGACCACTATGCAAGGAATGCACACTGTCTCTAGAAGCTGGAAAAGGCAAGAAAATGGACTCTACCCTAGGCCCTACCGATACCTACCTCAGTTTCAACCCAGTGAAATCCATTTTGGACTTCTATGTCCAAAGCTATAGGATAATAAATTTGTTTTCTTTAGTCATTAAGACTGTGGTTATTGGTTATAGCAGAAACAGGAAACTAATAAAGCTTTCAAATATTAAGATTACAGAACGAGTTTTGACTCCTTGCTAATCCAACACTGAAATTTAGTGACATAACTTCCGAGAATTGAAAGTTAGTAGTCTTGGCCTGATTTAGCTTCATTATTAATTTTATTTTCGTTTGAACTATGACAAGGAAAATCTCTTCACTTAACATTCTAGAATTCCTTAAAATAAGCAATGTCTATTTTTATTCCATTTCAATCATATGATATTTAAAATTTAGAAACATAGTCATCAAAATTATTCAGGAAACAGACATTAAGTCCTATGGACCATAATCGAAACTTTTCAGTCCTGTTGCTTCACCTTACTTGCTCTCTTTGTTTTTCCATCTACCTCCATTTGTCCTTTGTTAACTCTCAAAACAATGATCACCTCAAATCTGGTAAGCCTCTGGTTAAAGATCCATAAAGATGCATCCTTTTTTTTTTTAAGTCTCCATATGCTAGTATTTTTATTGTTCTTATTTCCCCTTTAATATTATTATTAGTAATAATAATATATGAAATTTATTAAGCACTTTCTATGTGCCATTATTTTGGTAAATGCCATTATTTTGGTAAATGCTTTACATATGTCATTTAATTCTCATAAAACTTTAGGAGATATAAGTACTTTTGTTATTTTGGTTTTTAAGATAAGAAAAGTGAGGCATAAAGAGGGTTAGAGACTTGCCCAACTCAGAAGTGGAAGAGCTGAGATTCACATCCAGAGGATGGTCTACCTTCAAGTGAGTGATCATAACTTTACACTCTGCTGCTGTGTTTAATGTCACCCTGGGAACAACTGCTAGGTCCCTTGCTAGGCAGGAAGTACTTGAATTATTCACAGTGCTTAAGATAACAAAAGATCACAGCACTTAAATGCTCTGTCCTGAGGATAGCCCTAGGTGGTCAAGAAATAAATAGAATGAAGAAGAGGGAGGTAGAAATTCTGGCAAGTGTTGTGCATTCAAAAGCCAGAGTTATCCATTTCAGAAAGTAGACCCTGAGCATATCAAGGAAGGGTGTTTGGTTTATTTAACTTCATGTTTTGAGCATTTAGCACCAAGATCAGTCTGTAGTTTCACCAGAGATTCTAAATGTGGGTTTGTTGGACCACTAGGAATGTGATGATAATATTGGAGAGTCCATGTGTTTTATAGTCACTATTCTAAAATGTTGAAGGAAATTATTTATCTACAATGATAAGACTGCACACTTTAAAAAGATGAATTTCAGGCAGCCCAGGTGGCTCAGCGGTTTAGTGCCACCTTCAGCCCAGGGCTTGATCCTGGAGACCCAGGATTGAGTCCCACATCGGGCTCCCTGCATGGAGCCTGCTTCTCCCTCTGCCGGTGTCCCTGCCTCTCTCTCTCTCTCTCTCTCTCTCTCTCTCTCTCTCTTTCTCTCATGAATAAATAAATAAATAAAATCTTTAAAAAATAAAATAAAAAAATAAAAAGATGAATTTCTTGACTGTTGGCTAGAATTCTATCAGTTTAGTAAGATTATATACTGGATTCTTCATGATGACCAGAAGCTTTGATTAACAGATGTGTATGTACAATAAAATGGGAAACCAAATATGGCTTAAAATAAATTTTGTTTGAGAAACAAAATATGTCCAAACAAGAGTCCATGAAATTATGAAAGCTTCACTTAATGGTGAATGATGCAGGCAAGTTGAGTCCAAAAACCCAGGGGAGAGCCCTATATGACTATCCAAGAAGGTCCTTGGCTCCATACAGGATAAAATGTCCTGGAACATGTATGCCATCTGGCTCTTTTTATAATTTTTTTTTAATTTTTTTTTTAATTTATTTATGATAGTCACAGAGAGAGAGAGAGAGAGAGAGAGAGAGAGAGAGACAGTGACACAGGCGGAGGGAGAAGCAGGCCCCATGCACCGGGAGCCTGACGTGGGATTCGATCCCGGGACTCCAGGATCGCGCCCTGGGCCAAAGGCAGGCGCCAAACCGCTGCGCCACCCAGGGATCCCTCTTTTTATAATTTTTAAAAATTTTTTATTTATTTATGATAGTCACACACACACCCAGAGAGAGAGAGAGAGAGAGAGATAGAGAGAGAGAGAGAGAGGCAGAGGGAGAAGCAGGCTCCATGCACCGGGAGCCCTTCCTGAGATTCGATCCTGGGTCTCCAGGATCACGCCCTGGGCCAAAGGCAGGCGTTAAACCGCTGCGCCACCCAGGGATCCCCATCTGGCTCTTTTTAGATATTATTAGGTGTTTTCGACCTAGGACAAAACTCAGAGATAAACTTTTTGCTTCACATAGCTTGTTTACCTTATTCAGAGGCAAAATATGGATCGTGAGCAAATGAAGGCTAGCAGAAAAACAGTAGGGAGGGAACATTTCTAAAATGGAATCCTGTCAGCTTCCCTACCTCAGTGGAAACATTGAGAACCATAATGTATACTCAAGTGTTAATCACAAAAGTTGAGTGAATAGGTTCAAGTCTTGTGTTTCCAAATATCTGCATTATTATTCTGTTAATAAATTACTAGTTATCATACTTTAGAGCTAATTAGCTCAACTTCTATGACCAGTGACCAGTTTCTGAGCTCAGGCCACACAGAAAGACTGCAAGTTTTAATTAGAGGGAAAATAATTTTCTAGAAAGAGCAACAAAGATTTATCTATTAGGAAGTATTAAGGGACTAGTTTCTTTTGGGTTGAGTGTGTAGGCATAGAAGAGAATAACATAAAGAGGAGAAAAGTATTGAAAGGAGATGAGACAATACAGCTGGAGACAAACACTGCCTACTGGACAATTCGCCTATTCCTGGTAATTTTATCCAAAGCAAGAGCAATTAATAAATAATTTCGGAGTCTCTACTTTAAATGCTTGTGCTATACAAAATATGGTTCTTAATCTTTGTCCTCAAAGGGAAATGAGACTTACACATGGAGCTAGCTAGGGTGAGAAGAGAGAAGCACTTCATCTAAGCATATGAAAACATAAATAGTGACATAAAATAAACCAGAATTTTTTTTTAAATTTTTATTTATTTATGATAGTCACAGAGAGAGAGAGAGAGGCAGAGACACAGGCAGAGGGAGAAGCAGGCTCCATGCACCGGGAGCCCGAGGTGGGATTTGATCCCAGGTCTCCAGGATCGTGCCCTGGGTCAAAGGCAGGCGCTAAACCGCTGCGCCACCCAGGGATCCCTAAACCAGAATTTTATCCAACAGTTCAGGAAGTATCATGAGGTAGTACCTAAGAATTAACCAGGGCAGGAAATGATGCAAAATTTAGAGGAAGGAGCCATCATTATTGCCTGGAATCAAGAGGTTCAAAGCCAATGTACTACTGAGATCTGGAGGGGGCATCCATCTGACTTGCCCAGTACTCCTAGACACATATCACACTGGGTTACTCTTACTAAAATAGATTTTTTTTCCACTCTCCTCTTAATTAATAAGAGAACAGGTGAAGCTCAAGCTACTTCTTTTTCTTTTCATGACAATCCTAGTATTTTCAACCTAGCTGGTCCATGCTGTAGCTCTAACCAGAGTGTGCTGGCCCCATAGATCCGCTTGATAAATACCTTCTAATTGCATGGTAAAACATAAAACATTTAACTTAGAAAAGATCTCACTAAATGGCACTTCATCACTTCCTAGCAGTGTGATCTTGGGTTAGTTTTTTATTTTATCTGTTTAATGGGACTTCTACAACAAAAGGTTAAGTAAACCATAAGCATAACTGAAATAACATATAAAAGTATCTGATACCTATTGGACCCTCAAATATTGACTATAAATTTAAAAAGTGACCATATAGGTATAGGCAGATGGAAGCTGATGCCTGTAGTTTAGGGGAGATGTATGATGTTTAAAAATTGGGTTCTGCTGATCTTCAATTTTCTTATCTACAAAATGAAAGCATTGAACAAGTAGATTTGGAAGGTCACAGAAATTCTAATGGTCTCTGTTTCTGAGAAGCAAGATTTTAATGAATCACCCTAATCAAATTTTCTAGGCCCCAAAGCACGGATATAATATTGAATATAAAAATAATGGAAAACTCACCACTAATTAAAGACAACATTTGCCTGCTCGTTGGGCATATACTTATGGCTTGGATATATATGAGTTGGTGCCAGTTGGTGATGATATTATTGGATGGCAAAAACAGAAAGTAGTGAACATTGTATTAAGCCACATTATTCAGTTTGATTAGAAACTACATCTTATTGAGGGATTCTTCCCACTTCTTTGGTAGCAAATTCTCTTCATGATAAGATAGAGATAAACGATAGTAATTATTTATTCAGATTACCTTTCCTGGGAAAATGAAAAGTTGGCAACTATGTCAGTTGTTTTTTTATTGTCGATTAATTTTCAGGTTCGTAAAATTTGAAAGTCTAGAAATCACTGACCTAGAGCACCCACCAATAAATAGTTTTTATTTTTATCATTAGCAATGACATTATCACTAACAATGTTGAGAATAAACTTTCTGAAAAGAACGTTTGATTGCTCATTGAAAAGTACCAAGTTTTTAAAAGCCTCCCTAGCCTTTCTCAGCATCAAAGCTTAAAAACACATCCTCCTCCTGCCCCCACTCTGAGGAGAAAAAGAAAAAGATATAAGAAAGAAGGGGCAAGAGTCAGATTTTTTTTTTTCCTGCTCCTGGGGGATCCTACTGACTGAAATATTTACAAGCGTGGAAATGGCACAGAGGAAGCCCACTTACTGCGGGAGAGGCCTCCTCAGTGAGCCACCTCTGAAGGCTTGTCTGTATTGACCTAGCTCCAGGCAAGTAGCTATCAGGCCTGTTTGGGGTAAGCGACACAAAGAAGATAAAACATCAACAACGGTTTTAATGTCAGAGCTGCTGCTTGAGTTGCCACATTCCCAGCAGAATAATATAGTCTAGTTTTGGAGGATTTTCACAAGATGAAATTTTTTTTTTAAAGATTTTATTTATTTATTCATAGAGACACACAGAAAGAGAGAGAGAGACTGAGAGAGAGAGAGAGAGAGAGAGAGAGAGGCAGAGACACGGGCTCCATGTAGGGAGCCCGACCTGGGATCGAGTCCCACCTCGCTAAACCGCTGTGCCACTGGGGCTGCCCCACAAGATGAAATTTTAACAGATATATTAGAAAAATGGAGGGAAGTAATTCTGTGGAAGCTTAAAGTTGATGCATAGTGATAGATTTTAAATCCATAATAAAGGCTTCGTTTTGACCACCTTCTGACTGACTTTTGAACACATTTCTATTGTAAATTAATGAACTTTTGTAATGCCTACAGACATTTTCTAACTTAAGAACTCAATCATGATAATCTATAAATGATTTATCAAATGTAAAAAACTGCTATTGTTGCTACCAAGAGCAACAATATTGGTATTACCAACAATATGTTTTGTATTCTTATTGTTCTCTTTATGGAATTTGACTTTAAAAATAACTTTTATTGTATATGTTAGCCTTGAGTGTTGAGTTATAGCTGACCTGTTCTTCAGACATACTGACATTAAGAGAAACAAAGGGAACCCAAACTAACTTTGAGAGCTCACCATATTAATCTGTTGTCAGAACCAAGGACATGTATTTAGAAGTTCGACTTACTCTAACTGTATCAGGCCCTGATACAGTTCTGAACATTGTTTTATATATGAGGGAACATGCCAAACAAAACGATAATATCTTACAGATGTATATTCCCTAGAGAAGGAACATGACTTCCAACATGGTGTCATTCTCTGGTCCTCAGTTAAGGTTTGATATTTTATTGCTCAGGAAAGCATCCCACCTTTTGACCTCTTCTGAGTTGATAATAATTGATTTTGATTCTACTTACCTGTTCAAAGTACAGGAAGGAGTTTTACCTCTTTCTCATTTTTATTTATCATTGTGAATAGATAACCTATGTTAAAGTGTTTGAAACTTGCTTCAGGATGCCATGAATGCATGCACCTGTCTTATTAAGGTTTATTCTGACTGTGTGTGTGTTTGCTAGTGATGGAAAGGAAAGTAATAAATACAGCCAGCTACATTTTGACAAAATACTTGAATATCATAAAGCAAAATTTATATTTAGTGTTTTTCTCTCGTAAGCCAATAAAAGACCATATATTTAGTTCATCTATTACAAGGTGAATTGTATTTTGACGTCAAAAATTACTTTTAAGTTCTTTCTCTATCCTCATATGCCTATAATTTTTTAAGATACTCATCAGTAAGAGTAGGTATTTGTTTGTGAAGAGTAGGAAAAAGGGGCACATAGAAACTTATCATCTCTGTAGCCTTTAGAGATACTTAAAAATCCTGTAAAGAACATAATATTATGTTTTAATCACATCATAGTTTGACTCTAAATCAATTTCCTTTGGAATCAGTAGGTGTTCTTCTGGGAATGTAGGGACATATATACACTACATTTGTGTGTGAGATTTGAATGGACCACTCTGGGAACAAGCTATATATATATATATATTTGTACACACACTTATTTTTAAGATTTTTTTATTTATTCACGGAAGACTCGGAGAGAAAAGCAGAGACCTAGGCAGAGGGAGAAGCAGGCTCCCTGCAGGGAGCCTGATGTGGAACTTGATCCCAGGACCCCGGGATCATGACTTGAGCCAAAGGTAGATGCTCAACCACTGAGCCACCCAGATGTCTCTACACACACGTTTAATAGTCTAATAAAAAAGAACCTGTAGGCCTATATTCAAGTGTAAGTGCACATATTCGTATTTTATGCTTAAGCACAATTCTGACATCATTGACACTTTGCATTGGAATAGGACAAACTGATGTCACCAAACAGGAAAATTAATTCACTCAGTCCTTAGTATGCTCACGGAAGCCATACAATTCATTATAAGCATACTGCCAATACAAAGACAAACAGTAGATGTATCCTATTAGATCTATATCATAGAAGGGGGGCATCTGGGTGGCTTGTGGATGAGCATTTACCTTTGGCTCAGGTCGTGATCCTGGGGTCTTGGGGTTGAGTCCCCCATCGGGCTCCCTGCAGGAAGCTTGCTTCTCCCTCTGCCTGTGTCTCTACTCTGTTTCTGTGTCTCTCATGAATAAATAAATAAAATCTTAAAAAAAAAATCATAGAAGAGAGTGATCTGGTGGAAAATAGAGTACATCCAGCCTTGAGCATTCTGAGTTATATTCATGAATTACTTACTGTATGCCTAGGTTCCACTCTAGTTTCATATTATTTACACAGGGTTATTATACATTGTACATCTTCCCAAATCAGCTATCTCCATAAGAGGGTCATGCATTATGGAACCTGGGGAACACTCAGAATCAGTCTAAGAATGGTGTGTCCATGGGGGAAAAAACAAAGTAAAAATTAGTTCCTATGTAAATGCACAAAAAATGTTGGTCTCTAAACATCAGATGATCCTAAAACTCCACCTATGAGAAGTCTAATGGCTACTTTCAAGAAATATGTCATAGAGTTTGGATAGATAATTTAAGCTGTCATGAAGTCAGGGAGAGTGGCTAGTTAAATCTTTTGTGAGCTTGCTGCTTCTCCAAACACTCCCTACAGTGTCTAACACACAAACGCACTTTATGGAGCACCAGAGGGTTGTTTCTCACCCACCCCTATGACATTACTCAGACAAATATAAAAATTAAAGCCAGTGAAAATGGAAAAAGTAAAAGCCTAGATGTCTAAAACTTCTTTGCTCAGAGAAAAATTTTTTTTGTTTTAATTTGAATATTGCAGGAGTCCTTCATGAATCGTCTGCTTTTTAAAGTTCAGTATTGACTTTAGTGATATATTCAGTGTTAGAAACTATATCCTTAAACCTATTTGGAAGGGATGTTTGAATTCTATATACCACCAGGCTAACCACTTGAAAAGTAAAATGTTCGGTTATTGCCACTGCAATCAGTAAGCAAATTCCTTAAAAAACAAAACAAAAAAACCCCCAAAAAACCCCCGATTTTTTTTAATGGAAACTAAATATAAACTCAAATAACAGATGGATTTTATATATTTTGTTCATGATTGTATTGTTAGTGACTAGACTGTAGTAAACATTCAATACATATTTATTGAAATGGGGGAAGAAATCAATGCATGTGACATGTCAGAACACAGCTCTGAGCAGGTGATATGTTTATCACAGTTGAATTTATTTCCTATGTGTGTTTGCTCAGAAATCCAGAAGATGCTACTTAAATCAGATTTTAATAAAGGATGTACTGATATCTGTGTATGGTCAGAAAAAGGTCAAAGGGGATGTATTTGGCTGCAAATGACAGAAAACTGTCGCAGGGCTTTGTCTCCTGTGACAGGAAGTTTGAGAGTAGGTAGTCCACAGTAAGTGTGTCAACTTAATAATGCCACTAAGGAACCTATTTTTGTACATCTTTCTCTTCTGCCAGACATAGTTTGTAGGCATTTGTACTCAAGCTTAGTATCTTGTGATTGCAGGAAAGACACTTGCTGCTATGTTTTATGGTAATATTTCATCAAACAAAAAGGAAAGATAAAGGAGTGAAGAAGGAATCAGGAATGGATGGTGACTCTATAAAGAAAGCAACAGCTTTCCCATCTATCCCAGTGGACATCTGCTTATGTTTCATAGAGCAGGACTATGCCACATGATTAGCATGCCACAGAGTCTGGGAAAGCAAATGTTTTAACTGGACAGTTTGCTGCCTCTCCAAAAAGTCAAGGTCCTATTGAGAAGCAGAAGTGAAAAAGGATATTGGGTAGGCAACTAGCCATGTCTGCCCTAGGGCTGAGAATTTAGGGCATTATGTTAATTGCAAGAACATAAAATCTGAGCAGGGCTCCTCTCTTCTAAAAGATAAATTCAGACCAAAGTAGTTCTATGAGGCAACAATTTAAGTGGATATATTTTTCATGATTGAGTTAATTCAGACCTTGTATTCATAAATAACTGAATAGGCGAAGATTTCTTTTTTAAAAAATTTTATTTTATATTTAATAGGAAAACAGTTACAGCCCAAAGTGCAAATGAGCATCCAAAATACAGTAAAAAGTTTCCACTCATTATTTTGTTCTTTTCCATATATGTTAATAGTGGAATTCTCAGCTTCTTTAAATAGTAAAATTGCTTATTTCTTTTATTTATTTATTTATTTAATAAATTTATTTTTTATTGGTGTTCAATTTGCCAACATACAGAATAACACCCAGTGCTCATCCCGTCAAGTGTCCCCCTCAGTGCCCGTCACCCATTCCCCTCCAACACCCGCCCTCCTCCCCTTCGACCACCCCTAGTTCGTTTCCCAGAGTTAGGAGTCTTTATGTTCTGTCTCCCTTCCTGATATTTCCCACACATTTCTTCTCCCTTCCCTTCTATTCCCTTTCACTATTATTTATATTCCCCAAATGAATGAGAACATACACTGTTTGTCCTTCTCCGATTGACTTACTTCACTCAGCATAATACCCTCCAGTTCCATCCACATCGAAGCAAATGGTGGGTATTTGTCGTTTCTAATGGCTGAGTAATATTCCATTGTATACATAGACCACATCTTCTTTATCCATCATCTTTCGATGGACACCGAGGCTCCTTCCACAGTTTGGCTATTGTGGACATTGGTGCTAGAAACATCGGGGTGCAGGTGTCCCGGCGTTTCATTGCATCTGTATCTTTGGGGTAAATCCCCAGCAGTGCAATTGCTGGGTCGTAGGGCAGGTCTATTTTTAACTCTTTGAGGAACCTCCACACAGTTTTCCAGAGTGGCTGCACCAGTTCACATTCCTACCAACAGTGCAGGAGGGTTCCCCTTTCTCCGCATCCTCTCCAACATTTGTGGTTTCCTGCCTTGTTAATTTTCCCCATTCTCACTGGTGTGAGGTGGTATCTCATTGTGGTTTTGATTTGTATTTCCCTGATGGCAAGTGATGCAGAGCATTTCCTCATGTGCATGTTGGCCGTGTCTATGTCTTTTCTGTGAGATTTCTCTTCATGTCTTTTGCCCATTTCAGGTGAAGATTTCTTGATGGATTTTCATCCTATATTTGTGGCTTAGAACAAGAAAGTTACTGCCTTTGTACTGCCTAAATTTAGGGTCTTTTATTCTCTGGATCAGCATTTTCCTTATTTCTCCTTTCAAAACCATTTTTCCTAAATAGGAAAGTAGAAGTATGGTAAAGAAATTCATACCAAAATGTGAATGGGTGAGTGTCTTTCTATATTGTCCTCTTTGGAGGCTATTTGAAGTTTAACAGGATAATTGCCCAAGTGTCCATCTCGTATTTCAGAAGCAACTGAAAATTGGCTAAGAAAAGCATTTTTTAAAAGGTTTAATTTATTCATGAGAGACAGAGACAGAGAGGCAGAGACATAGGCAGATGGAGAAGCAGGCTCCCTGTGGAGAGCCCAATGCAAGACTCTATCCCAGGACCCCTAGGATCATGACCTGAGCCAAAGGCAGACACTCAACCACTGAGCCACCCAGGTGCCCCAAGAAAAACATTTTTGAGCAGAAGAATCTCAACCTTAGCTATATAGTCACCCATATGGGTGGTTTTCTTTCTTATCTAAGTATAGGGCTTTGATTTCATTTACCAAGAGTGGTAAAAAAAAAAAAAAAAAAAAAGTAATAATTTTCTCTTTAATGCTTTGACAAGGTGCCAGAAGAACAATGATTTTTTTTAGCAGATGACCTATATGAATCATGTAATTCCATGGTTCTTTGTTCATAGAAATACAAGCTATTTAATAGTAGTCAGAAGTTGGAGATATTCAAATCTTTAATAAGGTTTTGGCCTTTTCTTGGATTTATAATTTTTTCACTAGGACAAATCTTTTATTAATATGATGTAGAGAGATATTTGGTAGAAAGGTATAATGTAAACTAATCCTTTGTAAATTTAAGAACACTAGAAAGAGGATGAAATAACTCACTTATGAATAATACAATGGAGACTGTGTTGCCAGTGTTCATATGTGTTTTATGTGCACCCAGAAAGTCTTTATAGTCTTCAAAACAATATGTCTTTACCTACAAACTACACGGCCTTATCTTGTGTTTACTGCTCACCACCCTACTTGCTACTATATTTTCCTTTTTTGCCTGAAGACTTAACATTCTTGGAGAAGCAGCCTCATGGGAAATAGTCATTGACTTATTATTGAAGCAGTGTTTTTTCTGCATGGGAGCCAGGCTCCAAGGGTATTGCTACAGATTCCAGAATAACCTCCTTGATTTTACAAGAAGGACTGTGAGGGCCCCTTACACTTCAGTAATATGAGCAGAAAGTTTTATTTTAAGGTTTCACCGAAACGTACACACTCTCTTTAGTCATATCGCTTGAAAGTCTTGCTCTTGAAGAATCAGAACCTGGGCTCTGGGTAAAGCTGTGTAAGAGACATCTGAAGAAGCTTCATCTTGACTGTCATTTGCTCCAGGACACCCGTTCATCCCCATTCTGGTATCTTCCATGCAGGCCTCCTTCTAAGGCTGTGCAGGGTCTTCCTCCCTGCTGGACTATATAGCAGCTTCAGACTTTCTGTTCTAGGACAGGGGTTGGGTATGAGGATGTGTAGATGAGATGTAAGTGGGTGTTTTTCCAGTAATTGTCAAGAGACAAGGAATATTAGAGAAGGATTTTTTTTTTTTCCCACACATGGAGCACATTGTCTGTAGCTATTCAAAATAAGCCTCTCAGTCTCAGAGAATCCTATCCCTCAGGAATGCCAGGAGAATAGCCCCAATTAACAGAATGTAATTACTTGAGTGGGAATCATATACTTAATGATGAACCTCTCCTCCCAAATGGCATAAGCTCTTGAATAATTTAGAAGGCAAGAACAATTCAATAAAAGAGAGCCTTCTTTAGAGTTAGGGGATGTTTTTGTCCATGGTCATGCACATGCATATTATAAGGGAGGGTTAGAATAAGAGAAGTTTAACTAGCCTTAAGTGGAACAGAGTTGATATTTTTAACCTATAAAGAGCTTATTTAAATACATGGAATGGTATCAAGACCCCTGATAGATAAATGGACTAAGGTTATGAAGAGGCAGCTTATCTAGGAAAAAATAAAACCAGTAAATAAGAAAGATGTACACTCTCATGAGGAATCCAAGGCAATGCATATTAAAACAATACCGGCCCACTTTATGTTTATTAAACTAAGTAAAACTTAAAAAAAAAATTAGACACTGCTAGTGAGATTGTGGGAAAGCCAGTATCTGTATTTATTGCTGGGCTGCATCATGAAATTTTTAGAAACAAATTTGATCATTTTATTATATCAAAAACTTTAATAGGTGATGAGTGATCCTGAGAGATGATTCAATAAAATTATAAAACTGCATGAACTAAAAGTAATTGCTGTATTTTCTGTAATAGCAAAATTTAGAAGCAAATACTTAAGAAAACACAATAGTGGGGCATATGGGTGGCTCATTTGGTTAAGCTTCCAACTCCTGATTTAGGCTCAGTGGGGAGTCTGCTTCTCCTTCTCCCTCTGCCCCTCCCTTCTCTTGTGCTCCCTCTCTCACTCTATCTTAATAAATAAAATCTTTAAAAATTTTTTTAAAAAAGAAAACATATTACTTATATCCTAGAATATGATACAGGAAACAAAAAATACAAAATTCAAATTATACTAATGGATATAGCTATATAAAATATATATATATTTATAGGCAAGCCCAAAAAAGAATTTATGAAATAGTAGCAATATGTTAGTGTAGGTATGATTTTTAGGGTTTGGTTTTTCTAAAATTTATTTTAATATGCTACAAATTTTTAAAGATCTGTAATGAGTTTATTGAGCACCCTCAGCTTCTTGGGATAAACATAAATTAGACTTACTTCTCTGATAATTCTGTACTATGCTGACCTGTCCAGTTTTTGTTGAAGCATTGCATCCAATTCTATGACTTTCCAGTCTTTTTAGTTATCTGGTCTTTTCGGTTATCTAAGTTTTTTTTTTTCTTTAATTTTATTTTTGGTGTGTATTATTTATTTTAACTAATCTCTGTGCTCAACGTGGGGCTTCAACTCCTGTCCCTGAGATCAAGTCTCATGTTCTACTGGCTGAGCTAGACAGGCGCCCCTATAATTTTGTTTTTTTTAAACTCAATCCTGCGTGTTTTGTATCTTAAGCTCACATTCAACTTAAAACTTTCCCGTTCTCCCTCCAGACTTCAGTTATTTATAACTTGCTATGAACTGCATGTTTGTTTTCCACCAAATTCATGTGTTGAAACCCAAACTCCTACTGTGATGGTATTTGTAGGTGCGGCCTTTGAGAGGTAATCAGGTCTAGATGAGGTTATGAGGGTGGAGTCTTTATGCTGAGATTAGTGCCCTCATTAGAGGAGGACAGAGAGCTAGCTCTTGCTGTGGGTGAGGATACAGTGAGAAGGTGGCCATCTTTACACTGGGAAAGGGTCCCTCAGTAGAATCCAGCTATGCTCGTTTGCACCCTGAACTCAGATTTCTCAGCCTCCAGAACTATCAGAAATAATTGTTTTGTTGTTGTTTAAGCTACCTAAACTATGGTATTCTGTAATAGCAGCCCAAACTGAGTAAGACATGACTCATTTCCCTTCCCTGTCTCCTGTTTTGCTGCTCTGATGGACATGGCTTCTTTTCTGATTTTTCCCTTCAACAAGCATGTTCTCCTTTAAGTGCTGACTGTCCATCATCCTTCTTTGGTTCATCAGAGGGTCCTAAGAATGTCCCCTCCATAATCTCCTGAAATGGGAGATCCAAGTTAGCTTTAATTTTTTTCCTTCTAGCCTCAACTCTTCTCAGAGGACATCTACCCTGCAGCTTCTTATAGCTAGAGTCCCCTTAGTTAGTAGGCAGTCTTCTTGGGGATGGGTTGATACCAGGAAGACATCTCAAGCACAGCCAATCTTTTCAGGATTTATATAGGAAATCATGGATCCTGGTTTATACCTAATAGTGGAATGTGGTCTGTTTCATTGACTTTTCTCAAATACCGTCTAACTCTTGCCCTGCATCCATACTCAACATCAAACATTCTGCTAGCCTAGTATCCCAGAAACTTTTAGATAACTTACCAGCAATTGCTAACTTAATGGGGGACAGGACTGTTCAGACAGTCACTGAGAATAATTCTCCTGGAGACTTACTCAATTTTGGAAAGAATCACTCTCTTTTTTCTTCCTTGATCTTCAACTGTATGATCCTTGCCCTCTCCAGGAAAGCCATGCCTCAGTTTGCTGGTGATCGAGGTGCTGGTGATGGAAATATCTTTTTGGTTATGTTGAGAGAGTGTCTCTCTGTGAGTCCTTAAGGCAAGATGCTGGCTCTAATTACTGGCATTTCTTTAAACTTATATCGTGAATATTTAGATGACAGTTCTGGCACTCAGCATCTAACATCATTTAAAGGCAGAGAATAATCATTAGATGGTAGTTTGAGTGTTGTTAATTTATAGAATCAGGGAACTAAACTAGATGCACTCTAACTAGTAAATATAGTTAATACCACCAATATTTATTTTCTGAATAATTAAATGCTTCTTGAAAATGTCAGGACAATAATTCAAAATGTTTTAGAAAGCATTCCTAAAGTATCCTAACCCAGCCACACAGACATTTTATTTTGAATTACTACCCCTAAGTAGTATCTGCTGAAAACCTACTGAAAATCCTTACTGTCTAAAATACTTGCCATGCATACTTCTTCCTGGTTTAAAATTGTCACTGTTATGGGTAGAGGAAGGGGTTTGGGGTGAAGAGACCTAGAATGTTGGAGCCGATGGGGAGAGATGGGACCTCCAAAGCAAACTACTTCCTTTATTTTTTTGCCAGGATTAGCACCATCACTCACATGATAATGAGCAGGAATTTTTGTATTTTCTTTTGAAATCTCTTTGTGAGTAGTTATTAATTCATAGGCAATTAAGGGACCTGAGGGCAGAAATCCTGTTTCCTCGGTGAAATGCACAGGTATTGCCTAATACTAAATAATGTGGATACTAATATTTTGAATCATTCCTCGAATTAGAAGACAATGGTACAGCTTTAAATCAATCAATTTTTCATAGTTAAAAATGGAAATACGAGTTAGAATTGACAAGGAGGGTAGAAGAGAGAGATTTTTTTAATGAACTTTTTAAAAGTTAGAAAAATTTCAACTAAACTTAAGTCTTTGGGATGCTTTTAAATTTAACTCAAAATGTTATTCTAAGGGAGTTGTTTAATTTCCAACACTGTCCATTTTTTAATGGATTTTGTTTGAGACATGCATCATAGATGTATTTTTAAATTGATCAGTTTGACATAGTAGTTTAAAATACAACATGTCCCTTAAGACTCAATATCTTTGAAAATGGGAAGCTCAAGGCTGAAATAGCTAAAGGCAGAGTTAGAAAATGGCTTATATTAATATCAGTAAGCTTGTTTTGCTTTTGATCATGCACAGACAGAAAATCATGTCTCAGAGGTGAAATTGTGTATTATCAATATACTTTTCCATTGTTCTTATATTCTGTAGTGAAAACTGCTAATGATGATTCTTTATTTAGAATGATGTATTCGGTTTTACTAGACTATCCATAAAATAACATATAATTGGATACAATAGACTCAGTAAAATGTAAAAAATTACATGTTAGATGAATCTATAGCAGCTGCTGTGGTAAACTTGACTCTGGGAAGATAAGAGCTAAAGGGTCTGTTGACTGTAATTTTGGTCCATACATAATAACCTACATGAGCTTCAAATGGACCACGTGAACCTTTCTTAAAAATTTTATAGGCTTACTTATATATTTTATCACCATTCATTTAATATTTAACTGCAAACTGTCTTGTTTTGTATTTAACTTTATATATATGTAAAACTTTTTTCTATTATTTCTACCCTGTGATCACTTTAGTCCATAAGAGGAAGATAAAGACTATGGAAGACAATCCCCTTAAACTACAGGATCAATCTCTCCTTGTGTAGTTCTGCTTATTTGTGTTGTATATTGAACTTGAGACAACTTTTCTTTCCTGCAAACTTGTGATATCTAGTTCCAACTCTGTTGAACTTTTGGTACTCAGACATGACCTAGCTCCAAGTTTCAGCCTTCTGTTTTCTATTGCTCACCCCATACTTTAGAATAACAAGTATTGGTACTTCTTCATCAAGGATAAACACTGGTGGTCTCACTTATGCTCCTTTTACTGGGATTTAGTTGGCAGAAGGCTAGAAGTAGCTCAGTTTTGTCAAAATGATTTGAGTTGATTCATGGTTAGTGAAATGAAACTTTCTCACTTCCTACATGATTAGGGATTTTGTTTCTCAGAAGGTATTGAATTTAAATTGTAAGAATAGAAACCACATCTATAGCTCTAAGAACAATGGTTAATTATACAGAGCCTTGAAAATCCAATTCCAATATATGTTACTACAGAAATCTGCTGAAATTAGATTTTTTTTCTACTTCCAGAAATCAGTTCAGAAATTCCAAACTTTTGTTAAGTCATGGTCTTCTTTGAAACCATATTTCTCATATGTTTTACATTTTCACTGCATGAGTTCTCTCTTCTTTTGACGTACTCAATAATTTATTACTTTTTGCATTTTTCTTGTGACACGGATCCCAGAGCTATAAGAAACTGACCATTTATTTCATATAATTTGGGCTTAAAATATGATAAAAAAGAAAAATAGTTACTGTATCAAATTGCATTGTGAAAGGTATTCTGAATAACAAAGCATATTCCATTCAGTGAGTTTTTCTACTAAAGTGATCTTGTTATAAGAAATTTTATGTAATGAATACTTCTCTGTGATAAAGTTCTTCTTGTTTCTGTCATAATCATTATCACTAAGCAGCAGACTTATTTGCTGCCTATGGTAATGATCTATAGATGAATTTATTACAATTACTTCATTCTGCCATCAAATACCAATTACACATCAACTCTCCTCAAGTTTTTACTCCTTTATTACCAAAACCAGTTCAGACAGAGACAATGACCCAAATATTGAAAGTTTTATATCACTATCACTGACCCCCAACAATTATATTATCTAAAGCTTAACATGATGGATATTTCATAGCATCTTCTATTTTTCCTGACCACGAAATATTTTTTTTTTTCTCACAAGGTAATTCTATTAGGAAAGCTATCAGATTCTTTTCATCTTTATCACCTGAGGATGGCAAATCTAATTTTAAGTAAGATGTCATTATTAGGCAATTGAGTGCTTCATGTAGTTTTTTGTAATGCTTTTGAACTATTGCAACCTGGTAACATAAGTGAAAGCCCATTATAATTCTTTGTGTGTGTGTGTGTCTGTGTGTCTGTGTGTGTGCATGTAATTTTGTGGTCCACAGGAAGAATTGGGCAAAGATACTGTGTTCTTCCTCCCACTAGAAGTCAGAAATATAGCACCTCTCTGCAATCTCAAAAACATTCACACCTTCCACGAATTGTTAAAATATAATCACTCACTTAGACTAATAGAAAACATTGTAAGAGATTCTAATATTGGAAACAAAATCAGACTCTATTCTCTTTCAACACTTAAATAACTGGGATGGAGGAAATATACTAAGGCACAAAAAATTGTATTTTTATCAAAGCCAGCCATAACTACCTACTTGGAGGTAGACATGAATCAATCACTCCTGAGCCTTTTTGGCCCTCCTAATACGTTCTAATCTGAAATTCCAAATTATAGAAGGCAATCATGATAAGGGTCCTAGTATCCTTCAACTACTCTTGAACATTCTTTCCTCTTTATTACAGCATTGTAAAGTGATTTTTTTTTTTTTGCCTTTTAAACAAAACTTATCAGTCATCATTAGTTTTCTAGGCCAATAGCTATTTTTCTTAAATAAAATTTTATTGGTTTTTGCCCTCACACATTTTGTAGCATGTATTTTTCTATGTGGTTCACTTTTGCTGAAGTTCATCTCTTAAATGTTTATGGTGAGAGCTTCTGTGTGGCAAGCTCTGTCTTTGTAGGACTGATAATATGTTTCCTTTGCCCTGATTCTGAAATGATAATTTATTTATTTTATTTTTATTTTTTTAATAATAAATTTATTTTTTATTGGTGTTCAATTTACCATCATACAGAATAACACCCAGTGCTCATCCTGTCAAGTGCCCCCCTCAGTGCCCATCACCCATTCACCCCCCTCCTCCCCTTCCACCACCCCTAGTTCATTTCCCAGAGTTAGGAGTCCTGAAATGATAATTTAAGCAGATGTAAAATTCTAAGTTGACTTCTCTTTTTCTCAACTTTTAAAGATATTGGTCCATTGTTTTCTGGTTTCTATTGACTTAGAGGAGATATCTTTGATGGTCTATTTTCATTCCTTTGTATGTAAAATCTTTCTATAGTAAATTTTAAGATGGCTTTAAAATTTTTTGATACTTTATAGATTAACATGGGCTTTGTTATGGGCTTTTAAAAATATTGTTCTTTGGAATACATTTTCTATTTAATCTTTTTCTTCAATTCTGGAAAATTCTCTTCAAATATTGCTTCTCTTTCATTCCCTCTATTTTATCCTTCTGGGGCTTTTATTAGATGAATGTGAGAGTTTCTCAATTTGTCTTACATTCTCAAAATTGCTCTTCTTATTTTGAAAATGTCATCGTCCCTGGCATCCTAAGTGGCTTCTTTATTCCTTTTTCTACTATTGCTAATTCTTTCTTCAATTGTATCTAATTTAGTTTCATCAACCCATTGCATTTTTTATTTCAATGGTTATATTTCTAATGGGTTATCTTTGATATAAATTATTTCTTCTTTTTTATAATTAATTTCTAAATAGAAGTTATTAATTCACTTATCTCCATGAATATACAAAATATATTTATTCTTCAGTACAACTGTCTTTTCCATAAAATTCACTTCCCATGAAGCAAATTCATGTTCTGATTGTTGCTTTATGGTTCCTTTCTTATTGGTAGATTTCTTCATATGTTTGGAAACAATAGTTTGCAAATTTATTTTGAATGAGAAGTTGTTTGTTCTTTCTTTCATTTTTGGCTGACTCCCTCTCTAGAAAATTTGAGGATTCATATACCTGGAACCTGCTCAGTACATATTAATGTGCTCTTCTATATTTTACAGATTTCCTTATATTACTTTGGAGTTATGAGTCTGGTCTGGTTCTGGTAAATGGGTTGTAAGTGGAAGTAACATGTATCACTACTAGTCCAAAAGACCATTAAGGGTTTATGTGGAATAGCCATGTTTTGTAGTTTATAGATAAGTATAAAGAACACTGGATTGGCAGAGATGCTAGATGGAATCATCCCAGATTTCTAGTCACTGTTAGAAGACAGTTGCCAAGGAGAGCCACCTGACCTGCCATGGACTATGCTGTGAACATGAAATAAAACTTTATTGTCTAAATCTGCTAATATTTTGGGTTTATTTGTTACTGCAAAAAAAATTTAGCTCTCACTAGTATACCACTTGCCATTCTATCCCCTACTCCAGCCTGTATTCTAGAACCAGGTTATAAAATGATGGTTTAATGTTCCTATCCTATTTTGATATTTGAGATATTAAAGATAATTCACCAAAATAGCAGGCAGATTTCAGTTCTGATTATAAAGCTGGTCTGTACATTCCCAATTCCCTAAGCCTGAGGGTATCTTTAGTCCCAGGCAGCAATCAGCAAGTTCCCCAGTTGTAGCTGACTGGCTCTTCATCTGGAGTACCTCGTGTTTATGAAGCTGACCTGCCTGCTGCCAGTCTGCTTCTGAGAGTGATACCCAGCAAGCCAGGAGCTTCAGCCCCACTCAGCCATCTGAATTCTGGTTTATAGAGATGTTTATCTTTTAAATATATAGCTATGTATTTTTTTTCCCTTTCCATACTTTCTATATCTTTGGAGTAGAGGGGTATGTTGCGATATAAATTTACTTCACTACCTTAAATACAAAGACTTTTGGAGCACAGTTCTCCAATCTGGAGTTTAAAGTTTAGCATACATGAAAAGCCATAGTGGTTCGTGCAGGCCTCCTTAGAGCCCTGTGGAGATGGGAGGATGTGCAATTGTATCCAGCCATGGCTTCTGGAGTCATAATAGGCTTTATGAAGTTCTTGGCTTTCAGTATGCATTTTCATTGTCAATTGTCCATTTCACACTCTGACAACTTTTATGGTGCTTTTTAGAGATGTTTTGGAAGCTGTGTTGGAAGCAGTAAGCTAGGCTAGTGATTCTTAAATTTGAATGATATATAGCCTTTTTTTTTTAAGGACAAAAGAATTCAAGACCTCCTTAATGTTGATTGACATTATTATTTTTTTTGAAGACAGTATCATAATATCATTATTATTTACTCATTAACTTAAATATATACAAACATAAACTAGATATATGCTTCTTATGATTAAAGCTCAGATATAACTAAAAACAAAAAAATTATAAATTAAATACAAATGAAACTATAAAACCAGTAAGATTCAGAGTAACACATTAATTTTAATGTGACAGATGATGTTGCTTTGCTGAAACCAAATTGATGCTCGTAATACATTGTAATGACCATTGAGATTTATTGTATCAGATCATGGCAGAAAATGAAACACATTTATTTCAGGAGTATCTGAAGAGGGTTTAATAAAGGAAATATATACAAGGTAAAGACAGAGTTGACTATAGCAATAGTGAAGAGATTATCACCCATGAGACTGTAGAAGCAGATGAAGGAGTAACAATCAGAGCCTGGAGTATGGCTACAGTTATAGGAGCAGAATGATTTAGAGAGGTTGGGCTCTTTGTTAGAAGGATACAAACAATTTGTAAGAACCCAGCAGGGAGGAAGCCATCAAAATAAATACCCTGACCTTACTCTTCCCAGTCTTCAACCTCCTGCTATCAACTCCCATTTGTTGACCCCAACCAGAAGCCAGAGGGCAAAGAAGCCCGGGAATAAAGGTTATTTCCACCTTCAGAGTAGAAAGGGTAGAGAAAATGGTCTGGAGAGACAAAGGAAAATATTCATTCAAGTTCTTAGAAGTTCAATATGTACTACCAGGTACTTTGTGAACATAGTTCTCCCATAACTTAAAAAAAAATTCAAATTGGTAAAAAAAAAAAGCATTTGCCTTTCCCTTGGCATGAATACAAGTTTACAATTGAAGTTCCCTTTATTATTCCTTTATTAGTCTGTGACTATTTAAGTTGTAATTAGTGCCAACACAATGATAAACAGAAGGAAGCCATAAGCACTGAAATTTGTGGCAATATTCAGTTATAAGATGGTCATCTAGCTGATCCTGAATTGGATTTAAAATTTATCATCTAAATGAATACATAATATTTTAAAATTTGAAAAAAAACAAAAAAGCAAGCAAATAGGAACAATAACAAAATCCTCAAAGAGAACTTCAATTAGTGCCTGTAGGTCCACTTGAGTTCATGAACCTCATTTGAGAATCACTGAGCTAAGCCATTTCATGCTTCAGTTTGGATAATTTCTCCCTGTTCCAAAGCAACCTGCAAGTAGCTACTGGGATAATTATCTGCAGCTGTGTTGTGATCCTGTTACCTTCTTGAAAAAAAACCCTTAGTGGCTCCTTATTTCCTACAGAATTAAGTGTAAGGTCCTCAGCCTGGAATTCCAAGCCCTCAACTTACCTTTAAGCTTTGCCTTCCATGACTGTTCCCTTAGATATATTGCTTATTCTATAGCCAAACTAGGGTGTGTATTATGGCCTGAATATATCCTGTGTTTTTCTACTGATCTCTGTACCCGTTTTTTCTCTGCTTAAAAGTTTCAGCTGCCTCATGTCTGCCTTTTAAAATCTTACACACCTCTGTAAGCTCATTTCAAATTCCACCTTTTCTATGAAGACCGAGCTAACTAACACTAGAAATCAGATTGCCAAATCAGACTCACAAGGTTTGGAAGTCTTACCTGATATCAAGATTTCCAACCATTTTTAAGAATACAAACACTCAAAAGTTACAGGCTGGGCAGAGAAGGCTGGCTCATCCTATATGACTTCCCACATCCTGTTGTTTGCTAGTTTGTTTTCTATAGACATGTGCTCTCCATCCCACAATAATAGATGAGGTCTTTGATGAGGATTGCATGTCGCCTCACACAATGGGGAGCATGTAAGTTGGTAAACATCTCTGCATCATGTTCCAGAGAGTAAGGCTTATGTAACATTCTACAGAGAGTCATGCATCATAAGCCCATAGATTGTAGGCTTGTTTTCCTTAAGCAATCTTAAACCACAGACATCCTGCATCATTAGTCTATTTTCTAAGAATTATAGTTATCATATTTGTAAAGGTATTAAACTGAATCACTGCCTACTACCTTTCTCTGGAATCATCCCCATAGTAATTGAGAAAGAAATGGCTCACTAACCTACTGCTTTAACTCCTTCCTCCACACACATTTTCTTGATTGCTCCAGTAAGTTATAATCTTTCCCTTCCATCTCCTTGTAACTCTATCATAGCACTATTTTTCTGCCTTGCATTGTACTTATTTAAATTATATTCCCCCCCTCTTGCAACTCAGGAGAAGGGATATTATATATTCATTTTCAGGTTACTAACAATACTTTGCAAAATGACTTGTATACAACATTTATTTAATAAATGTTGAAAGGAATTAGGAAAAAGAGAGAATTTTCTATTCTCATTAATTTCTACAGATACTACAGTTGAATACTGGACAGTGGAGAGGAATAAGACCAAATATAAGTGTACATATCAGCTTGTATAAATGATAACAACCCCGCAGAATTATGCAAAATCCTGCATTAGGTAAAATTGTTTTCATGGGCCTTCCTTCTCATTCCTGAGCACCCTTTCCCTTTCTTCTCAATGCTTATTTCAATCTTGTTTATAGGGATGGACTTTACCCAGGTGAGATGCTGACTAGAAGAGTGATTCACAGTTACTAGGGAAAATACTAGAGGATGTTATCTAGAAATTCTTTCTTGGAGTATCAGAATCAATGGTAGGAAAGATGAGAGCCACAGTGGAATCAAGCTTGGAGTTGGGGAAAATTAGAAAATAGTCAATCAATGCATCAACTGGAAGCAGAGATATTAACCAGTGAAACACGGTGAGGAAGAGAGTCTAGGGAAATGTGCTAGCTGTTGAAGTGAATGGCTCAATATCCCTGTCTAAAAAACTGGAGCATCCCGAGTATTGCTTTTATGTAGGTCTTAGAAAGTTTGTGGGGTGAAGGGCAGAGACTTAAAAGGATAGAACTGTGGCATCACAGAGCTCTATATGAGTTCTCTCCATTCATATAAAAATCTCATTCTTACCATAGATATACCTCATTTTATTGTGTTTCAGTTTATTATATGCATGTATTGTGTTGTTTTGTTTTTATAAATTTAAAGTTTGTGGCTACCCTACATCGAGCAAGTCTGTAGGGCCATCCTTCCAACAGCATTTGTTCACTTTGTGTCTCTGTGTAGACACAGAGAATTACCACATTTTGGTAATTCTTGCATTAGTTTAAACTTTGTCATTATTATTATATTTTCTATGGTGATCTGTGATCAGTGATCTTTGATGTTACTATTTTAATTGTTTTGTGGCACTACAAACTGCACCCAGAAAAGATGGCAAACTTAATAAATGTGCGTGTTTTGACTGCTCCACTAACTGGCCATTCCCCCAACTCTCTCCCTCTTTTTTGGGGCTTTCATATTCCCTGAGACACAACAATATTGAAATTAGGCCAATTAATAATCCTACAATGATCTCTAAATATGCAAGTAAAAGGAAGAGTCATATGTCTCTCACTTTAAATTAAAAGCTAGAAATAATTAAGCTTAATGAGAAAGGCACATAGAAAGCTGAGATAGGCCGAAAGCTAGGCCTCTTGCACCAAACTACTAAGTTGTAAATGCAAAGGAAATGTTCTTGAAGGAAATTAAAAGTGCTACTCTAGCGAACACATGGATTATTAGAAAGCAAAACAGTATTATTGCTGATATGGAGAAAGTTGTAGTGGTCTGGATAAGAGATCAAAGAAACCACAACAATCCTTTGAGACAAAGCCTAATTCAAAGTGAGGTCCTAACTCTTCTCAATTCTGTGAGGACTGAAAGAGGTGAGGAAGCTACAGAAGAAAAGTTGGAAGCTAGCAGACACTGGTTCATGAGGTCTAAGGAAAGAAACCATCTCCATGACATAAAGTACAAGGTGAAGCAGCGAGTGCTGATATAGAAGGTGCATCAATTTATCCAGAATAGCTAGCTAAGATAATTAATGAAGGTGGCTATACCAAATAGCACATTTTCAGTGTGGATGAAAGTCTTATACTGGAAGAAGATACTATCTAGGACTTACACCTTGAAAGAAGTCAATGCCTGGCTTCAAAGCTGCAAAGGACAGGTTGACTCCCTTTTAGAAGCTACTTCAGCTGTTGACTTTAAGTTGAAGCCAATGCTCATTTGCCATTCCAAACATCCTAGTGCCTTAAAGAATTATGCTTAATCTACTCTGCCTGTGCTTGTTAATGGACCAACAAAGCCTAACTGACAACACATCTGTTTACAACATGGTTTATTGAATATTTAAAACCCATTGTTGAGACCTACTGCTCAGCAAAAATGATTTCTTTTAAAATATTATTGCTCATTAACAATGTACCTGGTCACCCAAGAGCTCCAATGGACTTGGACAATGAGATTCATGTTGTATTCATGCCTGCCAACAACACCCACTCTGCAACCCCTGGATCAAGAGTTCATTATGACTTTCAAGTCTTATAATTTAAGAAATAAATTTCATAAGGCTATAACTGCCATCGATAGTGATTCCTCTGATTAATCTGGGCAAAGTAAATTGAAAACCTTCTCGAAAGGATTCACTATTCCAGATCTCATTAAGAACATTTCATGAAGGGGGATCCCTGGGTGGCTCAGCGGTCAAGCACCTGCCTTCAGCCCAGGGCATGATTCTGGAGTCGTGGGATCAAGTCCCACGTCAGGCTCCCTGCATGGAGCCTGCTTCTCTTTCTGCCTGTGTCTCTGCCTCTCTCTCTTTCTCTGTGTCTCTCATGAATAAATAAATAATTTTTTTTTTTTAAAAAAAAAGAACATTTCATGATTCATGGGAAGAGGTCAAAATTTCAGCATTAATAGGAGTTTGGAAAAGGTTGATTCCAACCCTTATGGATGACTTTGAGGGGGGGAAGTAATGGGAGATTTGATAGAAATAACAGAGAACTAGAATTAGAAATGGAGCTCGAAAATGTGACTGAATTGCTACAGTCTCATGATAGAGTTTTAATGGATGAGGAATTGCTTCTTACAGTTGAGCAAAGAAAGTAGTTTCTTGAGATGGAATCTACTCCTGGTGAAGATGTTGTGAAGATTGTTGGAATGACCATAAAGCAATTAGAATATTACATAAACTTTGCTGAAAAAGCAGCATCAGAGGTTGAGAATATTGATTCTTAATTTTGAAATAAATTCTACTCTGGGCAAATGTTATCAAACAGCATTACATATACCAACAGCTAGAGAAATCATTTGTAAGAGTCCATCAGTATAGCAGACTTCATTGTTGTCTTATTGTAAGAAACTGCTACAGTGCCCCCAACCTTCAGGAACCACTACGCTGATCAGTCAGCAGCCATCAACACTGAGATACAAGATCCTCCACCAGCAAAAGGACTATAGTTTACTGAAAGTTTAGATGATGGCTAGGATATTTTAGGAATAAAGTATTTTTAAATTAAGGTATGTACATTGGTTTTTAGGCATAATGCTATTGCATACTTCATTGACTATGCTATAGTGTAAATATAGTTTTTATATGCATTGGGAAACCAAAAATTTCCACTGACTCACTTTATTGCAATACTCGTTTTTATTGCAGTGGTCTGGAATCAAACCCACAATATCTCCAAGGTATTCCTGTTTGTAAAAAGGATTGCTAATAGTTTAAAATATCCTCCTTCCTAGGACAATAAACAAATGCCTAGAACCCAAAGCCATAGGCAAAAATGAAGAAACGTGCCTTTTTGTTTTTGGATTCAGGAGAATCGGGGCCACAGAGACTTTTTTAATACTTAAATTACCTGGATGGATGTCATGATATGACACTTCTCTTATTTGGCTCCCTAACATTGAGAACTTATAAACATTTCTCAGCCTAACCTGTCTAACTGGTAATAAAATACCAAGTTGCATGCTTTCTTCCCTGTGGGGAGAGTGAAAAATCCCATGGTTATACTTACTTAATTTTATTGTTTGAATAACTGTGTGTTTTTCCTTATCTGTTTTAAACAATGTTTTTCTTGGAAATTGTTTTTCTAGTACTATATAACAAATTATCACAAACTTAATGGTTTAAAGCAATGCACATTTATGATTTCCCACAGTTTCTGTGGGTAAAGAGTCTGAACATGTCTTGGCTGAGTCCTCTGTCTAGGGTCTCATGAGGCTGCAAATGAGGGTGTTGGATAAAGTTGGATTCTCACCACCAGCAGCTTGACTGGAGAAAGATCTATTTCCATGCTACTTAGGTTTATGGTGGATTTATTACTAAATAGCTGTAGGATTCATAGCAGCTTATTTCTTCAAAGTCAGCAACAAAGAAAGCTCCACAAAGTTGATGCTATGAAACCATATAATCATATACACATAATCATGGATATCCCATCACCCTTGTCATATTCCATTGGTTAGAAGCAAGTCACAGGGAGGGGGAGATTACACAAAAATATGAATATCAGAACATGAGGATCATGGAGGGCCACCTTATAGTCTGTCTACCACATAGGTGTAATGCCATTTATATAAATACTAAGTGCAAATCAGTCTATACTTAAGTAGATTTTTCATGGATATGTAGTGATAATGACTCTGATGATGATGAAGATCATGGAGTTGCAGAGCCAGATTTCAGAAATTTGTGCAAGGGCTCTAAAGAAGAAGGAACAGCAGCTTCTTTATTAATAAACTATTGGGTCTTTCAGTGACATCTGAACTTTTGATCATATATTCCTTGAAATATTTTCCCCTTGCTTTAAGATACCACATTTCCCAGCTTTACTTCCTGATTCTCCATTAGAAGCAGTCTCCTTTGTGGACTCTTCTACTCTAATGAACACTTGAAGATGAACATTCCCAAGACATCTGATTTTGGTCTTCTCCGTTCACTGACCAATGTTTCCCAAATGGTGTTCTTGAAATGGTGTCATTTCATGATAAAATCATTTTGTGATAAAGGATGATAGGGTAAATCTTTTATATACCTTATTTGGTTAATTGGAAGGATTATCCTTTTTAATATTATGTCATCTTTATTTTTATAAGTTGAAATTTCTTCTTCTATGAAATAATAGTGATAGTATATGGCTATTAATATATATTTTTAATATCCATGAAAAAGTAAAAAAATGAGCAACCCTTTATGAGTTCCTGTTCCTAACCATTTAAAAATGTACTGGACATGGGTATTCTGTTCTACATTTACTCCCAAAGTAATTTCATTGGTGGATAAAACTTTAGTTATCATTTATATGATGATGAACTCTAAGTAAAAAATGTCTCTATTAAGCTCAATTCTGTGTATCCAACTTCTTATTGAATAAATGTCTCTTAACATTTGCAAGATCTTTTGATTTATCACATCTAATCTTGAACTCATTGTGTACCTACTCACTTGCTTCCCACTTTTCCATGTTTCCTATCTCCCTGAATTGCATTATCTCATCACCTAAATCAGAAATGAAAATATCACTCTGAGTTCCCCCTTCTTACATTTTTCACACCCAATTATCAACTTCTTTCATTTTTATCTTTATAGTATTTCTGTAGATCATCCATTCTGTTCAATCCTCCATCTTCTTACTGTTACCTTATTTAGGAATACAGCCAACCAATCATCATCCATTCAGCATACATTGACAGAGTCTCTACTTCATACCAACACTGGGGATTTAACATGAAAACAATATAAGAGCCTATTTTGAGGAAACATTCTTTAGCATTACAGCTTAGTTTAGGTAATGGTTGATTTTCAAATCATATGAATATTTTGAAAGTTTCCCATGCTTGGTCAGTGCCATGTATATTTTAGAGGTTTATATTGGAAATATTTTGGTTTGGGGAGATTTAAAGTGAATTATTTATATCAAGCAAAGAAGTTATTCCCTGTCCCTCAAGTCTCTATTCCAGTTTTCCATTTGGAAAATGGGATAGTTGTGTAGGAAGCTAAAGGAATTTGATTGTTATGATTTAAGAGCTGCATGGATAAAAATTTAAAGTGCAGATTTCTTATTTATTCATGAAAGATAGCTTTTGCTATGAGTTTCATGACTGAGGTATAATGGATTATAATAATTAATGCATATTTAAGAGCATTCAAATGTTGTCAATTATTATCTTACCAGTCAAAACAAAACAAAGCAAAACAAAACAAAAAAACAAAATAGAAATCAATGCATGAGATTAGAGGGGATTAGTTAAAGGGATTTGACCCAGGACCATGAAGAAGTTGGGAATGGTATCTCCATTTTTTTATACTGTGGTTCTAAGCAAGGGCTATTGGAATATGCTACTTATCCTAAGTAGGGCACGCAAAAAATGGAGGTCTAAGGGTCAGTGTCTTGAAGGAAAAGGAAAAGCATCTGACTGGGTTCCAAGGTGGCAAGCATAGAAGAAGGAGAAGAAGAAGAAGGTGAAGAAGGAGAAGGTGAAGAAGAAGGAGAAATAGCAGTAGCAGCAGCAGCAGCAGCAGCAGCAGGAGAATTGGCTCTTTGGAATGGGTTACACCATCTGCTTTTGGTCACTGTCCAGTACTTGATGTTTCAGGACCAAAATATCCTGCACCTTTTATACTTTTCACTTGGTAAATAATTAATACCTGAAAACTATCCTTCCTACTGCCTTTATTTTGGCATTTTTTCCTTTATGACTTATTTATTTTATATTTCTTAATTGCAATAGATCTTGAAAAATATTAGTGGATAATATTATTTTTCTAAAAGGCTAGGATGCATGAGTACTGCAAGCTTGCTGGCAATATAAATGCTTTGCCAAATTCAGTATTACAGGGAGTGCCTAGAGGGTCTAGATTGCCATATCGTGATAACTAAGATGATTCGGAAAGTTACCTATAGTTCCAGCATTTGTTTTAGGTTTCTAAGGGAATGTTTGACTTCTGAGTTAATGATCTGGACAGCATATTTTTGAGCAACATTCTCCAACCAGGAGCAAAAGAGCAGAGTTCATTGTCAATAATTGTTTGAATATTTCCAGGTATCTTCCTCCTTGGGTTTTGGGCCATTTTTAGAATCGTGGAATTTAAAAAAAAAAGAATCATGGAATTTTTAGGCAAAAGAGACTCAGAGATAATAAAATAAAATCTCTTCAATTTAGAGTCCAATCATTGGCCTCAATCCCATTAATTTGTTCACAGTTGCTAAATTATTAATGGCACAGTTGTGATTAGAACCCAAACCCCACTTGGGACCCCTTTATTTTTTATCCTTTTCCTTTTACCTGATACTCAGCATTCTACTTTCTTTGTTGATACTTTTCTTCAAAACCTCCTTTGAAGAAATGGAACAAAACCAGCTTAGAATGGCTGCTGGCTTCATATGAACTCTATTTTTGTTCTTTCACAGCAATAAGTTTCTCTGATGAAAATAATCATGGAATATTAGAGCTGGAAAGGATATCTGTGGATTCTGATCTCCTTATTTTATAAATATAAAACTCAAGGCCTACAGAGTCCACATGCCTAAGACCACACAGGTACTAGATAAGCCTAGAACATGAACTCAGAGTTCCTATGAGTTTAGTGACCTGCAGAGAACTTCACTCCCTTGAAAGAGCTACCTCTTTTTCTGAGCCATGTATATACTGGTTGAATACATTATGGCTATTCATTAAAATTAAAAACTAGAAAGACTTAGGACTTCCAGTTCTGAGACTCAGTTGTTATAGTATATCATGTGTCTTAGAGAATTAGTGCAGAAAGAAAATAGTAAAATGAATTAAAAAAAAAACAACAAAGCTATAAATAAAGTCAACATTTAAAGGGAGCTTAAAAGGAAATCATAGAGATAATAAAAAATGATTTGTGCTTTTAACAATTATAGGTTAATTAGCAGCTCTCCTGATGTTAAAGACTGGTGTCCAATGTTTTTCCTCTAGAAAATACAGATACCAGCTTGTTTTAAGGCTCCAAGCCATTCCCTGTGGACTGTTCTTGGCCTCTACTGTCAAAAACTGTAACTAGAAAAAGAAAATTGACAGATAGAAAGAAAAGCCCTTAAAAGCTGGAGGTTTAATTTACCTTCATGGGAAAAAAAATATTTCAGTTTCTGAGATTTCTTTTGGGTTGCCTGATGTGGAGGTAGAAAGAGAAGCCAGAGGAAAATCACCAAAAAAGCTTTTAAAAGAAACACTATGAAAAGAGCAAATCCTGAGAGTTGTGTTTAATGACAGTAGTGATGAATTTCCTGGCAGTCTATACTGAGCAGTTAAAGACCAACCAGCATGTGAAGGAGGCTGAATTAGTTAGAATGGTCTAGAGCAGCTTAATAAAGAGTGCCAGAAGATTTATTCTCTCATATGTATAATTTTAAGATATGAAAGATTCTATATTTAATAAATATATTACACCATCATATTAATTTTTACTAAGAGCTTCTAATTTGACTCAAAGCAGGGTCTGAAAAATGGAAGAGCAATGCTTTGAGCCACCAAGTTAGTGCCCCACAGAATATTTTAAAATTATTTAACACACATCATCTCAATGTCAACAACTCATCACAGATAAACTATCTAATTAACAGAACCCTTCATAGTAATTTGATAACTGAGTCTTGGCTCAGTTTTTATACCAGAAGGGCAATCCTTGATAAGCAGAAATTATAAAAGCAGATTTAAAAACCATTAATTCAGAAATAAAAGCAAATTGGTCCCAAATTAACCCCCTATTGGTATTTAAACTTATTTAAAAGCACTTGGCTTAAAGATAGCACTTGGAGAGGCTGCCTTTGACCAGAGTCAGGCTTTGTCTGGACTGTCAGCCTCTGTATTTTAATTTCCTTTGTTGTGTACCATCCTCCTTATGCCCAGTGTAATTGATGTGGGTCCTATACTAGGGACAGATGAGTTTATCCTGTCATTGAAGCCCTTCACAAGATGCTTTAATTATTAGAACTAATTCAAGGATTTGTGTTCTGTGTTCTACTTAGGAAGCTCAATTGTTTTCTCTTTCCAATTCCATGTTGGCAGCATTTCCAAAGACAAATCCAATAAAGAATTAGTACTTTGGCTCCCTGTAGATGTGGAAAAAGGACAACAAGAATGTGCAGCAATAATAGTTCCTGTTTGTATGGTATTTTTTTTTAAAATACGGGAGTTATTACTGTTGTAATTTAGGGACAAAGACCCATGAGAAAGTAGAGAAGGAATTTAAATTTCTACAAGGACTGTAAATTTTGATCTTTTTATCTCTGATTTTGCAACTACAAGGGAAACAATAGTTTCCAATGGAGAGAACTGGAAATAAAGAAAAAGTAAGACATTTCCATTAAAAATGGTATTCTCTGTTTAGAATGCAAGGTGACAAGCAAGAGGAGACACAAACTGTGGTTATTGCAATTAGATAAATCATGTTACCAAATTCTCAACATAGTGATTTGGTGGAAGTGAACTCATTTTGGCTAGGTATATTTTATATTTCTTTGGGACCACATGTTTAATTAAGACTTGCTGAATCTCATCCTGCATAATAGCTGAAACAGCAGCGGCCTCCATATATTAACAAAAGAATGTACTTCCCAAGATCTCAAAAAATATTCACTTCTTGCTTTCATTTTGGTATTATGGATGGGTTAGTGCATAGATGGTTGATACCCCAGTATTGATTGTAATTATCTCTAGGTGGTAGAACTATGAATAATTTTTCCTTATTTTTTAATTTAACTATGTGTGTGTGTGTGTGTATGTGAGTGTTCAGCTCTATTTTCAAAAATAAGCATACATTACCTTTGTAATAGGAAAATAGTCATTTCTAAAGTGCCTGCTTTGTGATATTCCTTCAGATGTGTGCATCGTGATTTCCAACATTCAGTTGGGGAAAATCAGGATATATAATATAAACAAACTCTCAACTATTTCATTCTGGTTTCTGGGGTTGATTATTATCTAGATTTTGGGACCTGGTGGATTTTATTTCTGATACACGTAAGTTCAAAAGTTTAAGAACTTTTTTCATCTCTGTCCTTTGCTTATAAGTAGACCAGTAAAGAGGAAACTATTGTAATTTTTCAATATTACATTAACATAGTACAATTTTTCAAGGAGAGAGAGGATATAGATTGTGTTTGTATCAAGATAATTTTGATACCCAACCTGAGAATGGGCACTTCTTGGCAAGTGAACTTTGATGTCACTATTGTCAATTTTACAGAGTGCCCCCCTGTGTCTAGTCCCTTCAGAGAGAAACTTAAATTCCCTAGATTATCTTCTTGGGGTTACGATCATTTTATTTACTGTATGATCGCTTATCTTAATGAACATTTGAGAAGATTCCACAACCTTGTTTGGAAGCCAACTATCAGAAACTAGTTTTTATTTGCAGCTTAAATTTCTCATATTTCATTTTCCATTCTTTTAATTTTTTACATTTGTGTACAGATCACTGACTGCATAGACGTCATTCATATACTTGTAGCTTTATTATAAGTTTTAAAATCAGGTAGTGTAAGTCCTCCGACTTTTTCTTTTGGCTTTAAAATCATTTTGAGGGATTCCTGGGTGGCTCAGCAGTTTAGCACCTGTCTTTGGCCCAGGGTGTGATCCCAGAGTCCTGGGATCAAGTTCCATATCAGGCTCCCTGCATGGACACTGCTTCTTCCTCTGCCTATGTCTCTGCCCTCTCTGTCTCTCTGTGTCTCTCATGAATAAATAAATAAAATCTTAAAAAAAAATCATTTTGGATATTCTAGGTCCCTTGCATTTGTATGTACCTATACCTTTTTGAATGAGCTTATTAATTTCTGAAAAACAATCTGTTGATTTTTGAATGTATTAAATTTATAGATTATTTTGAAGAGAACTAACATTTTAACAATATTGATTCTTTCCATTAACATAGTATATAAGTATTTAAGACATCTCTAATATCTTTTAATAATGCTCTGTAGTTTTCAGCATAAAGTCTCATGCATATTTTAAATTTATTTTTTCATATTTCATATTTTGTGTGCTAGTTTGTTATTTTTTCTTTATTTTTTATCTCCTTCAGTTATTTATGTTCACAAATTTATTGAATATAATTGAAGAACAACCAACTGCACATGTGTAATGTATACAATTTGGTCAGTTTTGACCTGTTTATATATTCAGGAAACTATCACCACAATCAAGACAAAGAACATTTCCATTACCCTTCAAAATTTCCTCATGCCTTTGCAGTTGATCCCTTCCTCCACCTCTGGATCAGATAACCACTAACCTGGCTTCGGTTATAATAATAGATTTGTTTGTATGCTCTAGAATTTTATGTAAATTTAATCATTCAATATTAAGCTTTTTTGGTTTCTTTCACAAAATATTTCAAGATTCATCCATATTATTGCATGTATGAATATTGTTTCATTTTATTTCTTAATACTGTTCTATTTTATAGACACATCAGGATTTATCTCTCCAACCATTGAGGGACATTGGGTTGTTTTCAACTTATGGCAATTACAAATAAAACTGTGATGAACTTTAGTGTAGAAGTCTCTGTATGGACAAATGCTTTTTTTTTTTTTTCTCTTAGGTAAATACCTAGAAGTGGAATGGCTTGGTTAGGGCCTATGAATGTTCGACTTTTAAAGAAATTGCCTAACAATATTTTTGTGATTTTAGATTCTTATTGTTCATCGCTAGTATATAGAAATGCAATTGATTTTTGCATTTGCTGGTATACAGAAATACAGTTGATTTCACTTTGTTATATCCACTTAATAGTTCCATAGCTTTTTTATAGATCCCTTAGGATTTTCCAATAAAGGTGACCATGCTGTTTATATATATACAGCTTTACTTCTTTTTCAATTCGTATACCTATTATTTCTTTATCTTGCCTGATTGCCCTAACTAGGATGTCCACTATAAGATTGAATAAAAGTGGTAAGAGTGGACATTCTTATAATTTTTTTCTGCTTTTTGTACAAAGGTAATGATGGTCTCATATGAATTGAAAAGAATTCTCTTCTAGTTTTGTGAAGAGTTTGTGTAGAATTGGCTTTATTTCCTTTTAAATGTTTGGTAGAATTCACCAATAAAGACATGTGACCCAAAGTTTTCTTTGTAGGACATATTAAAGTTATATGTTAGTTCTCTCTAGGAGATAAAGGAACATTCAACTTATCTACTTCTACTTTAGTGGATTTTGGTAGTTCATGTCATCTAAGAAATTGCCCATTTTATCTTAGTTACTAAATTATTTCTTCATAAAATGCATCTTATTACTCTTTTAATGCCTGTAGAAATAGTGGTGGTATCCTATTTCTCATTCATGATATTGGTAATTTGTGTCTTTTCTTTTTTTCATGATTATAATAACTAGAGGTTTATCAATTTATTTTTGTTCTTTTCAAAGAAACAGATTTTGATTTCCTTGATTTTTCTCTAATCTTTTTATGTTTTGTATTTTCTTGTTTTTTGCTCAGATCTTTATTATATCTTTTCTTCTTGTTTCTGTTTATTTTTTCCATGTTTTTTTAATTTTTTAAGGTAGAAGCTTAGATCATTATTTGGATATCTTCCTTTTTTCTCCCATTCATAAATATTTAATGATATCCTCTAAGCAGTGCTTTATCTGCATTTCAAATGTCTTGTTATATTATATTTCTATTTTCATACAGTTAAAAATATTTTATAATTAACTTTGTGATTTCTTCTGTGACTTACAAATTACTTGGCTGTGTATAATTTAACTTAAAATATTTGAAGATTTTCCAGATATCATTTAAAAAATTGATTTCTAATTTAAATCAGTGTAATCAGAGAACATACTACTATGTACATTTTTAATATTTTAAATTTTATTGAGTCTTGTTTTTGGACCTAAAATAGTTTATCTTCATAAATGATTCATATGCACTTAAAAACATTTTGCTATTACTCAAGAATATTATATAAATATATATTTGGTCGAGTTGGCTGATGGTGTTGTTCAAGTCTTAATTAGACATACTGAGATTGTCTCTAGTTTCCTTATTGATTATTGAGAATGAGATGTTGAAATATCTACTTACAATTATGTATTTGTCTAATTCTGCCTTTAATTTTCTCAGGTTAATATACATGTATTTTGAATCTCTGATATTAAATACAAACATATTTAGGAGAATTTATGCTTCTTGAAAAGTTGACCCTATCATCATTATTAATTTGAATTTACCTTCTCTATCCCTGATTATATTCATTGTTCTGAAATCTACTTTGTTTAATACTAGTATAGCCACTTGTGCTTGCTTTTGAGTGGTGTTTTCATGGTATATCATTTTGGTATCCTTTTACTTTTACATATCGTATCTTTTTATGTCAAGTGGGTTTCTTTAATACAAGATAGTGGTTAGCCTTGTTTATATGTCAGATAATTGAACAATGTATACCTTCTAGTTGAAATATTTGGAAATTTTTTTCCTAGTATTTCATATTTTTCATGCTATTTTAAATTGTATTATTTTCTTTCTTTTTCTATCTTCTTTGGTTATCTATTTTAAAATGTGTTCAGGCATAACTGAAGTACAAAAAGCTGTACATAATTAAAGTATATAATTTGATTTGTTTTTTGACATATGTGTACTCATGAAACTATTACTACAGTCAAATAATGAATGTTCCCATCGTTGAACTGTTGTATTATAGGAGTTTAAACCATTCTATAAATATTGATATGGTCAGGATTAAATCTGCCGTATGGCTATTTAGGCTTTATTTGTCCTATATGTTCTTTGTTCCTTTTTGTTTTTTTTTTTTATTTTGTTTTATTTTTCTTTTTCCTGTGACTTTTTCTCATCAGATTAGTGTCATTTAAAACAATTCTATTTTATCTTCATTGTTAGCATCTTAGTTATACTTTATTATTTCATTTTCTAGATGGTTGATATAAGTTGATGTTACATATTTTTAATTTATCCTAGTATGTTTTCAAATAATATAATATCACTTTGCATGTCATGTAAGAAACTTATTAACTATGTATTTCCATTTTGACCTGTCTAGTCTTGTGCTATTTTTTAAATAAAGTTTATTTCCAAATCTAAATCTGTATCAATGTATTGTTTTTTTTTTAATTTTTATTTATTTATGATAGTCACACAGAGAGAGAGAGAGAGAGGCAGAGACATAGGCAGAGGGAGAAGCAGGCTCCATGCACTGGGAGCCTGATGTGGGATTCGATCCCGGGTCTCCAGGATCGCGCCCTGGGCCAAAGGCAAGTGCCAAACCACTGCGCCACCCAGGGATCCCCTGTATCAATGTATTGTTAATGCTTTTACTTTAAGGAGATGAAAAATGAAAAAACAAATGCCTTTTATATTTCATTACAACTTAACCTTTCCTGTGATCTTCATTTGGTTAAGTAGATCTACATTTCCATATACATTTATTTTATTTCTGCCTAAAGAACTCCCTTTAGTGTGTTCCATAGGTATAGTCTGCTGGGAATGAATTTTCTCAACTTTTGTAAGTCAGAATAAGTATTTATTTAACTCTCGTTTTTTAAAAGATATTTTTTCTGGGTATAGAATTCTAGGTTGACAGTTCTTTTCTTTCTGTACTTTAAAGATGTTCCATTGTCTTCTGGCTTAAATGGTTTCTTGAGAAATCTACTTCACTTTTTTGTTCTTGTTCATAATGTGTCATTTTAAGTCTGTCTGCTTTCAGAATCTCCTACAGCTCCCTAGTTTACATTAATTTTATTGTGATATGTCTTTACATGGTTTTCTCTGTTTTTTCTTCTTGAGTTGTGGTGAACTTCTTGGATTTATGGATTTCTATATTATATCAATTTGGAATATTTTAACCATTATTATTTCAAATATTTTTTCCACCCCTTACCTTTCTGGGTCTTTGATTATCCTTATGTTAGGTTTATTGTTATTTTTCCACAATCCATTGATGCTCTTTTCATTTTAATTTTACTCTGTTTTGCCATATATTTCATTTTATATAGTTTATATTGTTGTGTTTGTAAGCTCATTGGCTTTTTAAAAATTTAAATTCAATTTGCCAACATATAGTATAACATCCATTGCCATCTCATCTTGTGCCCTCCTCATTGCCCATTACCCAGTTACCCCATCTCCCACCCACCTCCCCTTCTGCAACCCTTTGTTTGTTTCCAAGAGTTAGGAGTCTCTCATGGATTGTCTTCCTCTTTAATTTTTCCCCACTCAGTTTCCCCTCGGTCTCTTATGGTCCCTTTCACTTTTTCTTATATTCCACATATGAGTGAAACCATATGATAATTGTCTTTCTCTGATTAACTTATTTCACTCAACACAATACCCTCCAGTTCCATCCATGTTGAAGTAAATGGTAGGTATTCATCCTTTCTGATGGCTGAGTAATATTCCATTGTATATAGAGGCCACATCTTCTTTATCTATTCATCTGTCAAAGGACATCATGGGTCCTTCCACAGTTTGGCTGTTGTTTCTGATATGAACATTGGGGTACAGGTGTCCCGTCATTTCACTACATCTTTGGGGTAAATACCTTAGTGCAATTGCTGGGTCATAGGGTTGCTCTATTTTTTAACTTCTTGAGGAACTTCCACATTGTTTTCCAGTTGTTGGGAATGAACCAACTTGCATTCCCACTGACAGTGAAAGACAGTTCCCCTTTCTCCACATCCCCGCCAACATTTGTTGTTTCCTGTCTTATTAATTTTAGCCATTCTCGCTGGTGTAAAGTGATATTTCATTGTGGTTTTGGTTTGTATTTCCCTGATGGCAAGTGATGTGGAACATTTTTTCATGTGCTTGCATAGACATTTTCACAATATTTATTCTTCCAATCCACGAAGCTCACTGACTTTTTCTTCTATAAAGCTATTTCTGTTTTTAATTCCAGTTGGTGCAGTTTTTATTTCATATTTTTTTCTGCCCTAGATGTTCAGTTTTTGTTTTTCATTTTCCACTTCTTTCTTCAACATTTCATACTTTCCAATACCTTCTTTACCATACAGAGTATCTTGATTTTAACTGTTTTAATATATTATCAACATATTTGAGTATGATTCTAATAGTTGATTTTTCTCTTGGTTTTGCATCATATTTTCTCTCTTTTTTTGCACATTTGGCAATTTTTGATTGGATGCTAGCACATATGAATTTTAGGTGGTTGTTTTCTGGATTTTTGGAGGGAGTAATATTTTAAATACTTGAGAGCTTAGTTCTTGGATAAAGTTGATTGGGTCCAATTTTATCCTTAGGGGTTTCCTTTCAAGTCTTTTTAGCAAGGGTCCAGATATCCTTTACTCTAGGCTCATTTGCTGACAGTACAGTATAGTACTTCTGAGGACTCTACCCCATAACCCATCTTTAGGAGGACTTTTTACTCTAGCTAGTGAGAATAGCACCTATTTCTGGACTAATTTAGCCTTTAAAGATTGACCTACCTCTTTCTGATAGTGCTTTTCCTGGCCTTACATTCATGTGCATATCAGTATCCAGCCAAGGACTCAAGAGGAACACTTCTGTAGCTCTCCTGAATTCTTTCTCTTAGTAACAATCTCCTCTCCTTTTTGGTACTCTGCTTTCAAGACTGTAGTCAGGAGGGCATTTAGCAGGGAAATTGGGCAGAACCACAGGAGGGGCAGGGAGGCCTCCAGTCTCCCGGGGTCACTAATAGAGGAAGTGCACACTGCACACCATGGGATGATTTCAGTAAAGGGCTGGAGCCCATACCCGGTGGGGCCTCAGGGAGAAGCCGGTGGGTCAGAGGGCTCCGGGTGGAGGGGTCTGTGCCCTGCTGCCTTTGGGAGCCACTGCTCTTGGAGCATGATTCCAGCAGCGCAGGCCCTGGATCCCAGGGCACTGGGGACACAGCTCAGGATCCTGCACTCCCCCTGGGACAGGTGGAGGAGGTGAGGGCACAGGACCATGAGGACTCTCCTGCTGCGGGGCCCCCAAGTGAGGCAGGGAGGTCCAGGACAGTGAGGACTCTCCTGCCGCTGGGTGCCCCCAAGCTATGCAGATCAGCGCCCCTCCCCCCCCCCCCCCCGCCCCTGCCCCGGACGAGAGCATCTAGGCCTGTGTGGACTGGGAGGTGCGGTAGTTACTGCAGGGAGCTGACCCCAGGGCTGGAGACCTGGCCACCGCCATTGTTGTTGTTCCTCCTGGTGTCACCTTGAGTCTGGGAGGGGCAGGGCCACCAGGGAACAGAGGCCTCATGGGGAACAGCTCACCTGAGCCTGGCTCCCAGCAGGAGGCGGGGCATCTCCCCAGGTACACACACCTGAGAATCAGGACAGCAGCACCCCCCCCCCCACCGCCCCCCACCAAGACCAGCTGGAAGAACAGGGGAACAGCAAGTTCTTGACCAAGCAGCATTGGAAATCTCCAGGGGAAGTCGAGGGATTTATAGTATATAGAACCAGAGGGTACCCTTCCTATTTTTTTTCTTCTTCCTTTTTTCAATACAACTTTTTATGTCAGACTGTAAACTTCCAATTTTTTCTCTTTTCCCACCTTAACTACAATATTTTACCACCTCTTCATTTTTAAGATTCTTCCTTTTTGACTTTCATATTTCTACAATTACAGGTCCTAAATATATTTTCCACTTCTAGATTCCCTTCAACATACTCAACTTAATTTTGGGAGATATACAAGATACATTTTTTTGTTTTGTGTTTTTTGTTTTCTCTGCCTCATTTTGTTCTATAATGGTGGAAGTTAATACCTTCTAAAACATGACCAGTATGTACCCAGAATCAAGTGGTATACTGTGCTGGTTCATTCTGTGATATTTCTCATTCCCATTCTGCCCCCCTCATTTATCTCGTTTATGTTTTGGTGGTCAATGTTGGGGCCTTTTATAAGTATTTCTGGTTTATATAAATTTGGGACTGAGCATCTTCTAACACACAAAACTTAACATACTCAGTACCAAGAGGATCACCCTCTAAAACCCCTCAGGTAGACTACATTCTCCCTCTACTACTACTTCATCACCACCACCATCTCCCAGCACTCCCCCCTTTTTTCCTCTCCTTTTTTCTTCTTTTTTCTTTTTCTTTTTCCTCTTCTTCTTTAGGATTCTTGGCCATTTATTTTTTACTACTGTGTTTTAAAATTTGTTTTTCACTTTAGTGGTCCTTTTGTTTTATTTCATTCTGATCTTTGTTTTCAATTTCTAGTCTCTGACCTCAGCAGAATCATCTAGCATGAAATTTACTTAGGTCGTGGTTGATATTCTTAACTAAGCCTGCTCATACGGCCACTCTGCACTGAGCAAAATGACTAGAAGGAAGAACTCACCACAACACAAATGAAAGAATCAGAAACAGTACTCTCTGCCACAGAGTTACAGAATATGGATTACAATTCAATGTCAGAAAGCCAATTCAGAAGCACAATTATGAAGCTACTGGTGGCTCTGGAAAAAAGCATAAAGGAATCAAGAGACTTCATGACTACAGAATTTAGATCTAATCAGGTAGATTTATTTTTATTTTTATTTATTTATTATTACTTTTATTTATGATAGTCACAGAGAGAGAGAGAGAGAGAGGCAGAGACACAGGCAGAGGGAGAAGCAGGCTCCATGCACCGGGAGCCTGATGTGGGATTCGATCCTGGGTCTCCAGGATCACGCCCTGGGCCAAAGGCAGGCACCAAACTGCTGCGCCACCCAGGTATCCCCCTAGATCTAATCAGGTTGAAATAAAAAATCAATGAAATGAGATGCGATCCAAACTGGAGGTCCTAATGATGAGAGTTATGAAGTAGAAGAAAAAGTGAGTGACATAGAAGACAAGTTGATGGCAAGGAAGGAAGCTGAGGAAGCAAGAAGAAAACAATTAAAAGACCATGAGGAAAGGTTAAGGGAAATAAATGATGGCCTCAGAAAGAAAAATCTATGTATAATGAGGTTTCCAGAGAGCGCTGTGAGGGCCAGAGGGCCAGAAAGCATATTTGAACAAATTATAGCTGAGAACTTCCCTAATTTGGGGAAGAAAATAGGAATTCAGATCCAGGAGATAGAGAGGATTCCCCCACCCCCGGAATCAATAAAAAACACTCAACACCTCGACATTTAATAGTGAAACTTGTTAATTCCAAAGATAAAGAGAAAATCCTTAAAGCAGCAAGAGACAAGAGATCCTTAACTTATATGGAGAGAAATATTACATTATCAGCAGATCTCTCCACAGAGACCTGGCAGGCCAGAATGGGCTGGCAGGATATATTCAGGGTACTAATGAGAAGAACATGCAGCCAAGAATACTCTATCCAGCAAGGTTCTCATTCAGAATAGAAGGAGACATAAAGAGCTTCCAAGATAGGCAGAAACTGAAAGAATATGTGACCGCCAAACCAGCTCTGCAAGAAATATTAAGGGGGACCCTGCAAAAGAAAGAAGAAGCCCAAGGAAATAATCCACAAAAACAGGGACTGAATAGGTATTACTATGACACTAAATTTATATCTTTCAATAGTAACTCTGAATGTGAATGGGCTAAATATTCCCATCGAAAGATGCAGGGCTTCAGACTGGATAAAAAAGCAAGAGCCAACTATTTGCTGTCTATAAGAGACTCATTTTAGACCTAAGGACACCTCCAGCCTGAAAATGAAATGGTGGAGAACCATTTACCATTCAAATGGTCCTCAAAATAAAGCTGGGGTAGCAATCCTCATATCAGATAAATTAAAGTTTACCTCAAAGACTGTAGTAAGAGATGAAGAGGAACACTATATCATACTTAAAGGGTCTATTCAACAAGAGGACCTAACAATCATGAATATTTGTGCCCCCAAAGTGAGAGCTGCCAAGTATATCAATCAATTAATAAAGTTAAGACATACTTAGATACACTAATAGTAGGACTTTCTGCAAATGACAGATTTTCTAAGCACAACATCTCCAAAGAAACAAGAGCTTTAAATGATACACTGGACAAGATGGATTTCACAGATATATACAGAACTTTGCATCTGAATGCAACTGAATACACATTCTTCTCAAGTGCACATGGAACTTTCTCCAGAATAGACCACATACTTAGTCACAAATCAGCTCTCAACCGATACCAAAAGATTGGAATTGTCCCCTGCATATTTTCAGACCACAATGCTTTGAAACTAGAACTCAATCACAAGAATAAATTTGGAAGAGACTCAAACGCATGGAGGTTAAAGAGCATTCTGCTAAAAGATGAATGTGTCAAACAGTAAATTAGAGAACAATTAAAAAGATTCATGGAAACTAATGAAAATGAAGATACAACCATTAAAAATCTTTGGAATACAGCAAAAGCAGCCCTAAGAGGGAAATTCATTGCAATACAAGCATCCCTCAAAAAATTGGAAGAAAACCAAATACACAAGCTAACCTCGCACATAAAGGAATTGGAGAAAGAACAGCAAATAAAACCTACACCAAGCAGAAGAAGAAAGGTAATGAAGATTTGAGAACTCAATGAAATACAGACCAGAAGAACTTTGAACAGATCAAGACAGCCAGAAGTTGGTTCTTTGAAAGATTAATAAGATAGATTAACCATTAGCCAGCCTTATTAAAAAGAAAAAATACTCAAATTAATAAAATAATGAATGAAAGAGGAGAGATCACAACCAATACCAAGGAAACACAAATGATTTTAAAAACATATGAGCAGCTATTGACAAATAAATTAGTCAATCTAGAAGAAATGGATGCATTTCTGGAAAACCACAAATTGGGCAGCCTGGGTGGTTCAATGGTTTTGTGCTGCCTTCATCCCAGGGCCTGATCCTGGAGACCTGGGATCGGGTCCCATGTCGGGCTCCCTGCATGGAGCCTGCCTCTCCCTCTGTCTGTGTCTCCCCCCCAACCTCTCTCTCTCTCTCTGTGTTTCTCATGAATAAATAAATAAAATCTTTTTTTTTTTTTTTAAAGAACACCACAAATTACTAAAGCTGGAACAGGAAGAAATAGAAAACCTGAACGGGCCAACAACCAGGGAGGAAACTGAAGCGATCATCAAAAACCTCCCAAGACACAAAAGTCCAGGGCTAGATGGCTTCCCAGGGGAATTCTATCAAATGTTTAAAGAAGAAACCATACCTATTCTATTAAAGATGTTTTGACAGATAGAAAGGGATGCAATACTTCCAAACTCGTTTTATGTGGCCAGCATCACCTTAATTCCAAAACCAAAGACCCCACCAAAAAGGGGAATTATAGACCAACATCCCTGATGAACACAGATGCAAAAATTCTCAACAAGATACTAACCAATAGGATTCAACAGTACATTAAGTTTATTCACCATGACCAAGTGGGATTCATCCCCAGGATGCAAGGCTGGTTCAACCCTCATAAAACAATCAATGTGATAGATCATATCAAAGAGAGAAAAACCAGGAACCATATGATCCTCTCAATAGATGCAGAGAGAGCATTTGACAAAATGCAGCATCCATTCTTGATCAAAGCTCTTCAGAGTGTAGGAATAGAGGGAACATTCCTCAGCATCTTGAAAGCCATCTATGAAAAGCCCACAGCAACTATCATTCTCAATAGGGAAATGCTGGGCGCCATTCACCTAAGATAGGAACACAACAGGGATGTCCACTCTCACCACTGCTATTCAGCATAGTACTAGAAGGCTTAGCCTGTAAAAATAAGTAAATTTAAGGGCACCGGGTGGTTTGTTTAAACACACAAGTCTTGGTTCAGCTACAGTCATCATCTCAGGGTCAAGAGATCAAGCGCCACCTTGGTTCTATGCTTAGTCTGTAGTCTGCTTAGGACTCTTTCCCTTGCCATCTCCTTCCCCCTCTGCCCCTCCCCAGATCTTGGACACATGCTCTCACTAGCTTTCTTTCTCTCAAATAAGTAAGTAAATAAATAAATAGAATCTTTAAAAAGAAATACATTTACACCTAAAAAAAAAAAAAAAAAAGACTGTAGTCATTTTGGCCTCCCAAAGTCTGAATTCCATCTTTGAAAGTCAGTAAGACTGCAACCTCTCTTTGGATTCCCCTCCTTATGTTGTGGCATTAAAAATCTGCAACATAAGGAGGAGCATGTAGTGATCTCAGGCCCTTTTAGGGATCAAATCATTTGGTTTTAGTCTCTCAGGAATCATTGCCCAGTGCTTTCTGTTGTCCAGTGTCCATCTTATTCCATATATTTTGTCTGTTTAAAAAAATTTTTAAGGATGGAGGTTAATTCTGGTATCTACTTCATCATGGCTGAGCATATAATTTAAATGCAGGGGGAAAAAAAGAAAAAAAAGAAATTTATTGTAAAGATAGAAAAGCATATCACAAAACTCAGGGCTAGAATAAAATCAAAATTAGAAATTAGGAATTTATAAACTTCAGTAACCCAGGCTATACTTTCTTTTTCTCTCTCATCTCTGCATCTCTCTATGGGTCTCAGTTGACTGGCTTTCTGCTAAAAATGACTAAGTGGGTCCACTTCATTGTTGCCAGATTTACATATTATTTTTCCATTAACTTGCAGAAACTTCTTCTTGAGGAATTTTCCTTTCCAACAGTTTGTTTGCAAAACAATTTGTGATTACTAGAAAATATGTTATCAAATACTATTGTAACAATATTATTTTACATATTTTTAAGTAGTATTAAGTATTATGTTAAATAATATGCTTAATGTTGTTAAACCTTGAGGAACTTAGTGCTTTGTAGGTAAGAATTCTGATTTGAATTTATTATTTAATATGTCAAATTTAATTTAATTGGTAAATTTGAACTTGTTTAATACGTCAGTATAGTTAATATCAAAATGTTCTCCACATTATTATTTTACCCTTGCATAATCTAAAGTTTCGTTCACTTTTAAAAACAGCTGTTACAGTTTTGTTGATTTACTCAGAATGATGTTTTTATTTGTTCTTGAGTTAGTATGACTGTTTTAGAACCTGTGTCTCTAAATAATTTAAAAATTTCTGCTATTGCACATTTATGTTTATGTGTACTCAATTTTTATTTTATTCCTTTGATGAATATTAAGGCTTTCCTGCAAGCGATCGTATCTTCTCAACTTTGCCTCAACTAAATTGTTCAGTGCTGTCAATAATTTTTATATTTGAATTCTTTATCAAATACATAGCATATTAATTTTTGTTGTGGCAAACTATTCCATCATTAGATACTTCACCATTGACCTTTTTCCACCACAAAACAGATATTACACCTTTATCTTTAACAAATTAAGAGCTGATTTGGAATGAAACTGAAAGTTTATGACTTTACATCTTCTGTCAACTTATAGTAAAATGTAAAGAATATACAAGAAATACCACTGTTTTAAGGATCAATGTAAAAATACAACATTAAAGATTTTTGAATAAAAGTGAGTGATAGCTTATGTCAAGTATTCAGTTCAAGCATTGCTCAAAATATTGGTTGAACAAATAAGTGAATAAATAGTGAATATAATGTGAGCTACCCCCATTCATAAATTAACTGTGACTCTCTTGGAATGAGAAGACACAAATCATCTGTAAATATTGTGTAATGAAATATGTGATTATGCCCACTATTATGTAACCTGGTTGTCTTTCTTAATTAAAAGATCATCTTTCTTAACTAATTTAAAAGCTTGCAGGTGTATGATTTAAAAAAATGTAAATGGTTCTTGAAAACTCTTTCATTGTTGATTTTATACCTCCTTAAGCTATTTGAATTTTATTTTACCATGTTCATTTCTTTCTAAGAAATGAAATAATAATTCTTATTAAAAATTCAGAATAAAAAAGTCACAATTAAAAAGATGATTACTTAGACTTGACACCAAATGCACAATCCATAAAAAATTGATAAATTGGAACCTACCAAAATTCAAAACTTCTGCTATGCCAAAGACTGTGTTAAGAAGATGAAAGAAAAAAAAAAAAGAAGAAGATGAAAAGACAAACTGCAGAGTAGGAGGAAATTTTGTGAATCACATATTTGACAAAGAACATGTCTCTAGATTCTGTTAAGAACTTTCAAAACCCAACTATAATAAAGCAAATATTCCCATTACAAAATGGCAAAAGACATAAAGAGACATTCCATTGAGAAGGGGACAAACATATGGACAAATAAGTACATGAAAAGATGTTAAACATCATTAGCTATTAGTAAAGGGCACATTCAAACCACCGTGGGATGTCATGCACCCCTATTAGAATGGCTAAATTACAAAAAAAAAGAAAAGAAAAGAATAACACAAAATCCTGGTGATGGTGTTGAGAAACTGGTTCACTCATACATTGACAGCACAGATTTTAAATGGTATAGCTACTCTGCTAAAGAGTGTGGCGATTTCTTACAAAACTAAACATGTTTTTACCAAATGATTCAGCAAATGCAGTCTTGAGCATTTATCCTAGATATATGAAAATGTACATCTACATAAAACCTGCATATGAATATTCAAATCATCTTTAGCTTAATAGCCAAAGACTAGAAATAACCCAAATGTTCTTTGATGGATTAATGGTTAAATAAACTGTATTACATGCCTCCTGTGGGACACTACTCAGCAATAAAAAGAGAACTATTGATATATCTTTTGATGGATTTCAAGGGAATTACATTGAGTAAAAAAGGTTACTCTCAATAGTTATATGCTGTATGATTTCATTTGTATAATAGCACTGAAATGATGAAATTTTAGAAATGACAAACATATTAGTGGTTTCCAGGAGTTTGGGAGAGGAGTTGGGAGGAATGTTGCACTGTGGTTGTAAAAGGTAGTACCAAGAATCCTGGTAATGGAATTGGTCTGTGTTCTGACCTGTTGTGGTGGTCATACCAACCTACACATGTGATAAATTATATGGAAATATATACACACAAAGACACAAATGAAGGAATGTAAAACTAGTGAAATCTGCATAAGATCAGTGGATTTTATCAATATTAATTTCCTGGTTGTGATATTGTGCTATTGTTATGCAAGATATTATCATTGGGTGAAACTGGGTAGAAGATTTTTGTGATTTCACTGTATTATTTCTTGAAACTGCACGTGAATCTATAACTACATAAAAATAAAAAATGATTATTCACTGGTAATATGAATCCACTACTGTAGTCTGTACTTACCATTTCTACAGACATTAATCTGAAGAATGATATTAAGTAACTGATTAGAACAGGTGAGAAGGTGTTGGGGGAAGGGGAGGGGAAGTGCTTTTCCTCCAGGGAAGGAAAGGGGATGCTAAGATGAGAGGCTGGAGTGTCTGATCTAATTGGAGAACATGATCATAATTCCAGGTTGAGTACAGGGGAATTGATAGAAGCTTGACTATAGGCTGGGTTTTCTGGGAGCAGATAATGAGCCAGAATTTTGAGTATTTTGGGGAGATCAACACCTATGAAAGAAAGGTAACTATAATAGAGCTCTAAGGGGAGTATTGCTTTTCAGAGTCATCCTGAGCTTTACCTAATGGCTTTACTCAGGCATTAGATGTAGACCACTCTTAATGAGCAGAACCCCAGGTGAAGAGGCTCTCTGCTGCTAAGACAGATCCTGAAAGGGCTGACAGCTGGAGACTGCTGACTGCACTTCCTGTAGCTGGGCAGCAAATCCTGTCTGGAAGGGGGATGCAGACAGTGTATTTTTATGTCTATCACAGTTGGCATACATAGACCCAGGTCAGTGACTGAGTTAATATTGAACTTAAACAAATAATTTTAAAAAAAATGGAATTTGGAGAAAGAGACTGGGAATGAACATGCAAATCTTCTTAGCAACACGAGTAGATGTAACTTCATCTAAAAATAGGAGTGATTGATGGTGGAGGGCTTTGGCTTCTCTCTGTAAACTGATGGGGTTATGCAATGAAGGTGGGCCATAAACTTTGGTCTTTGAGCTCTTATGTTTGTTTGTTTTTTAATATCCTATTCTAGATAGTGTTTGCAATTGTTGGGTTTACTAAGAAATACCAGTTGAAATGGTACAAGGGATTTTATTATTATAATGGATATTTTAGCTTTGCAGAAAAGAAAAAATGTTTCAACCCACCCACTTTCTGATCCAAGGGACAACCTGCTACCTATCAGTCAGTTGCAGAAAATGTTGACAATGTCTCACTCACTGAAGTGATTTCATCCTCCATTTGAGCAATGTGATATTTTACAGATAGGAGAAGCTGCTGTTTATCCCCCATTTAGGACTCTCTCAATATGTTTATAAGGAGATGGTTAGAACTGGCAGGTAATATAGGAAAGGCTCTTCAAAGGAACCTCTTAGCATTTTCTTATTCCTGATGAATGGAACCTGAAAAAGCTATTGTTACATTTCTTATGGAGTTCCCCAACGCCTCTTAGAAATGAGCCATATTTAGTTTAAAACAAATTTCCTGAAGTAAACAATATATTTCCCTGATTTTCATCTCTCTTGGTGAGCTTCCAAAAAACTTGGAAGTGAATTAGTGTGCAATTTGCATCCAAATCTTAGCCAAGGGGATGTGGTTTATTATAATACATAGTCCTCCTAATTATTGAACAGCCCAAGAAAACTCGGCCCAGTGTGCATCTGTTCTTGCTTGACCACACTGCCAAACATAATTTGGCAAGCACAGAAATGTACATTGAGCAGACCTACAGTCTAATTTGCATTAGAGTTTGTGGTAATTATATGAAAGCTATAACTGAATGAGCTTGTCCTCTCTTTTTAGATCAGTTCATTTCTAAAAAATAAACAAGAAGCAAACCCCTCAAAGAATTTCCTTTTTTTATGTGTCTTTGAGGTTTCTCAATGTGATTTAATCATTGCCCAAGTGTTAGTTCTGCTTATACATGAAGAAAAAACATCTTTCCCACGTATTTCATGCAGACTTTCTTCCATTATCCTTGATGTCTATGGGTCGACTGTGCATGTTTCAATATATATTTGATATCATTCTCAAGAGAGTGAATTAGGCTACTGTTGACCAAATGTCTACATTATTTGGTAATTTGCATCTAAGAATCAACAAATGGGTTCATCTTCTAATTACTTTAAGAAGTAATAAAGAATCATTGAAAGAGCTATAAACTAAAAATCACAAAGTTCTTATTATTATCTTTGCTGGGCAACCTTAAATAAATCAGTAATCCCTCTGATTCTCAGTTTTCTTATATATAAAATGGGAATATCAATGCATGCTTTATCTACCTTACATAGTTTATGTGTGTGCCAACTGGAAGAAAAAAGATTTAAAAGTGTTTTGGCAAAAAAGTATAAATGATAAAGTTATTATTAGCTACATACCAATACATACACAGAGTCTGTAGAAAATAATGTAGCCTACTACACAAACTACACTTAGAGACCACCAGGGAATCGGAAGCTTAAGCCAACCAAGTTGGAGATTCTGCGAGTTGGGATGATTATGGCCCAAGTGCTCTATAGCTGAACTGGTACCATTATGGTAGACACTAGCCACATGTATCCATTGAGCACTTGAAATGTAGCTACTTCAAGATAAAGTATGCTGTAAGTGTAAAATATACACAAGATTTCAGACAGCATAAAAAAGAGTAACAACCTTATTAATGTATTTATGATAATTACAGTACATTAAGTTAAATACATGTATTATCAAAACGTCTGTACTGCTTTTATTTTTTAAATTTAGCCTCTAGAGGAAAAAAGAGAGAGAGAGAGACGTAGAGAGGGAAAACATGAAACAGACTCTTAACTATAGAGAACAAATTGATGGTTACCAGAGGGGAAGTGGATGGCAGGGGCAGGTTGGGTTAAATAGGTGATGAGGATTAAGGAGGGTACTTGTGATGAGCACTAGGTGTTGTATGGCACTGCTGAATCACTATATTGTGATTGAAACTAATCACTATATTGAAACTAATATTATACTGTATGTTAATTAACTGGAATTTCAATAAGAACTTAAAAATAAAAAAATGGGAGAAAAACAAATAAATTTAGCCCCTAGAAAGTTGAAAATTACATATGTGACTTACATTATATTTCTCTTAGAAGTGCTACTCTAGGGCATGGAGCTATGGGATATCTGAATTAAATCCAGGGTTAACGCCAAGATTAGGAACTAAACAGGCAATTGAAGCACAAAGCAGGTACAAAGCAACAGGGTCGTGACTAGGGACATCAAGCCAGAATTTGTGGATTTGGAAGGGTGAGCAGTAAGTGGAGCTTAGAGGTATATTTTGGAACGTGCATTGCAATTGCACTTACAGAAAGCCCTTGGCTTTGTGGGTGGAGAGGGAGCTCTTAAAGTCACCAACCAGCTCAGACAGAGCAGTATTATTCTCTAAAAAAGATTATATTTAGTAAAACCACAAAAGTCTAGAGCCTTTAGGGAATGCATTTGTGTGTGTGTGTGTGTGTGTGTGTGTGTGTGTGTGTGTGTGTGTTTGAGTATTCTGGTTATTTTAATGTTTATCCTTTAAATATCAAAGTTAAGACAAAATTTGAAGCATTTCATTTGGAAATATTTCTGAAAATATATTAGGAACCTTTTGCCTTCTTATACATGATATACTGAATGTAATTTTTGTGACATCCAATTTATACAAGGTAATTATCATGGATGCAAATGATAATTTTCTATAATGTATTAATGATCCACGAAATATTGTGGGGTTTGATTTGAGAGTGGCTGTTTGCTCCAACACTAAATGGCCCCAGCTGGGAATGTGGTTCAAGTTATGTCTGTTTCTGTATTTCTCCACACTTCCCCTTGCTACCACCAGCACATTCTTGTACTCTCCGTGTGTCTTCAAATAGCAGTCTTCACCCATTCGTTTGTTGTATCTAATCTATTGTGGATCTGGAAGTTGGAAGTAAAACAAAAAAAGAAAACAGGCTCTTTTGTAGTGTAGAAAAAGCAACTGTAAATATATTCTGAATGAGGACCTACAGATTCTCCCCCCCTATGCACAAGTTATGATGATGGATTTTGTGACATTTTGCTTAATTACAGGCATTTTTGTTATTGTTTAAGTGACCCAAACTGTAATCTAAGCTGGTTTGCCTGAGAACTAAAGTTTCAAATATTTGAGATTTAAATATGATACATTTCACTGTGATACAGAGTCAGAAATAATAGACCTGTTCTGGCCTGCCAAGCAGGATACATCTCTTCCTATCAGGAAGGGGCATAATGCTTTCAGCTTGTTGGTATCCAACACTAAACTATTCCTTCTTTAGCACCAATCGCATATAAATTTAGAACTCAGGTGTCTTCTATGATTCACATGCTATTTCTTAACAGGGTATTCTGTGCAAAGTAATTGAGAGGGCCATGACATAAGAAGTAATGGAAAAATAGCTTTGCCAAATACTTAGTAATGTTATTTATAAACTTATTTAGGCTATATGTATGTTAAGTATATCATGTGAACTACATGAAATACCCATATTAAACATGGATTAAGTTTAAAAGTAAAGGTCAGATTTCTGGTTAGGCCAGTGATCTTTAATGGCTATTTTTTCCATCTTTTCATGTGTTTATCATTAATTGCAGTCTTAGCGAGCATAAAGGCATTTCATCTACACTTTATGGTAACCAAAAATATGGGCTCAACCACTGTAGATTTAGTGAGATGTCTACCAAAAAAGTTCCAGTGTCCTGTTTCCTTTATGCCTGTGACACTTAACTTGTTGGAGCTGCAGATGCTGCAAATTATAATCACTAATTGTTGAATCTGAAAGAGAAGCCATTTTATTATTGCTAGGAGATGGCCACTGATTGTTTAGCCACACAGGGCTGCGATCTCTGCAAGGTGACAGCACATATATAATCGCAGGAGGCAGTGTGGAGTTAAGCGTGTGAGAAACTGGTACGAATCTTGTCTTGGCTGTGTAACCACTGCATCATCCTTCCTTTCTGTGCTAAACTCCTCTCTACTCATCTGTGATGTAGAGATGGTAATAATACCTATATCCTGGTATCCTGTTAGAATAGCTGTTCTGTGATATCTCATTCCAGTGATGGTTTTTAAACAAAGCTGAGGAAAGGAACATGATTTTTTTCTCTATGGTTTTTGCTTCTGAGACAGAACAGCATATGGGTTTATTTGATTTTGGGTGTTAGAGCGATTCAACTAAGGATTGGGTGACCAACTTTACAGAAAGACATGTATAGCCTGTGAGGAAAATCGGTGCCAGGGTACATGAGAAACCCCACAAAGGATTGATAAATAGACTGTTGATTTGGCCAATATGGAGAGCTGCATATTCATGTGCCAATAAAGACACAAAGCGATAGAAGAATATGATGTAAATACAAGAAATCCAGCACTTTTTAAAGGAATGATCAGTAAACTTTCTGCCACTATTCTTAACTTTCCCTAACTAATATTACCATCAAAACTAATGATCTAAAGTTTCCAAAATTGAAAATGAAATATTTCACCACTAATCTAGTGGTATTTATTCTAAATATGTTGTTGGAATTATTCTTTAAATTAAAATGAACATTTCAGCATTGTTGGTTTATTTTTTTTTTAAAGATTTTCATCTACACTTTACTCACAGACACACACAGAGAGAGGCAGAGACACAGACAGAGAGAGAAGCAGGCTCCATGCAGGGAGCCCGACACGGGACTCAATCCCGGGTCTCCAGGATCACACCCCAGGCTGCAGGCAGCGCCAAACCGCTGTGCCACCGGGGCTGCCCAGCATTGTTAGTTTAATATGTTGAATGCCTTCTTCTTGAGTGTTTATTCGTGTTTAATCTTTTTTTTTCGTGTTTAATCTTTACAGCACCTCCTTTTTATCCCCATTTTATAGATGAAGAAATGGATTCACAAAATGACTTACTAAATTGTGTTAGTTTACCTAACTAGTAGGAAGCAGAGGCAATATTTGGACCCAGGCAGGTTGCTCTTAGTTATCAAATAAGAGTGGAATGATTCTGACAGCTACTTTAGCTTAAACAATTAGCAGGGATCAATTTATATGGCAAAGGCTCAGAAGTGATCATTGCATAAATTTCTCTGCTTTACAGAACACATGGACTGATCAGCTTGACTCCTATTCTTCTTAAAATGTCTCTCAACATCATCAAATACCTGCATATAGAAGAATTCAAGTTAATTTTATACTGTTATTGAGATCTGCAGAAATTATATCCAGTGATGTAAACAGCCACAAATTCTATCCAAAGACCCAGGGTACTTCCAGAAGTTTATCTTTTGGACAAGTTTTGTGTAACATCTACACCGGTCATGACAGATCATTTTCTCAAGTTGATGTCTTAGTCTTTTTAGGCTGCTATAATAAACTGCCATAGACTGAGTGGCTTATAAACAATAGAAATTTATTTCTAACATTTCTGGAATCTAAAAGTTTGAGGTCAGACTCTTTCCACTAGCACACTGCCAACTTACTGTATCCTCATAGGGTGGAGAGCAGAGAGGGGAAGTAAGCTCTCAAATGACTTATAAGGGCACTAACTGTTCCTGAGGGGTCCACCCTCATAACCTCATCTAATCCTAATTATCTCCCAAGGCACCACATCCTAAAGCCATCACACTGGGAGTGGAGAAGGATTACAATATGATTTGGGGGGGGGGGGGGAACACAAACATTCAGCCCATAAAATTGAGTATATAATCCATTCCTTAGATCCAAATTCTAACTGTCCCATCAAAAGACCAAATTTTTTGACATTATCAGAGTAAATCACCTATGTGAAAGCATTTTGAAAGAAACCACTATACAGTTAGTTATAACATTAATTTGAACCTCTATTTTTATGACCACACACTCTATAGGTAAAGGTGGCTGTGCTTTAACTTAAGGATTCCAAATCTGCACATAGGTACTCTGAGCCTCCAGATCCATGAATATCTGTTAAGAAATGTTTATACTTTTGTTCAGTGAGGCATACAGTGTGCCATCAGATAGCACAAACTTCAACAGTGGTGTGAAGGCCTGAGATCTCAAGACATCAGGAGTATCCTTGCGTGGTACTCTGTAAATTACAGTAAACTTCTTGAGAGTAAGAACTGGGGTCTTAGGTAACTATGCAACCCCAGCATCAAGCCATGATAGGCACAATAAATGTTTGTAGAATTGAATTCCTTGTGGTGACTCCAAAGCTGTGGTGGTAGCAAGGAAGGAGAAAAACTATGTATTAAACACTGTGTCCCAGCCAGGCCCCTACTGGAGCTTTCATTCTTATATCCTGCACAGAGCTATAGACTAAGGGATTCTGTTGTGGTTCAGGATAGGATGTTTATGTTCCATAAAGGTGTTTAAAGAGCCTATAACCTACTATGTGAATGCTGGTAACTAGAAGGCAGTGGGCTTAGTAAATATTTCTATTGTTCTTTACATGCAACTCTTCAGATCCCCCCGTCACAGACCTTCAGCAACATTGGGCAAAGAAGGATTGAGGCTTATCACGTCCCAAGGAATATCAAGTAGGGATTTCAGGGCTGCATAAGATAAATGTGAATAATAAAATTCCAATCCGTGCTATTATTATTTCTATCAATAATAATACTTTCCATTTCTCCATTTGAATTTATATTAAAGATGTATATGTCCAAATTAATAGAAGTTCTAGTTATTCATGATGTATTACTATGCTCCCTGTGACGTCATTTTGTTTTTATCTGTCTCGTATACTCAGTATTTTATGGTGCTATGAAATCTATACTGGAGACACACTGTGAAGTCTAGATTACTTAAGGTCAAATTCGATTCTTAGTCCTATAAGTGTTTAGAAAATTGAGATGAAAGAGACGGGTACTGAGGGGGGCACTTGAGGGGATGAGCACTGGGTGTTATTCTATATGTTGGCAAATTGAACACCAATAAAAAATAAATTTATAAAAAAAAGAAAGAGGCTGAGATTTTGGATTTGATATCACTCAGCAATACCTTGCAATGAAATCAACTTTCCTTTGTGAAATTCTGAAAGTAAACACTAATATCTGAATCTTACACTGAATCTAATATCAAAGTAATAGACTAGGCTTGAAGCTGGAGAGGAGGGAAAAAAAAGAAACTTCTTTATATACAGACTGTAATTCTCTAGCATTTCAGGGATTTCTGGGAAGACTTATTTAATGTACCTTGTCATGTGCTGACATTTAATAAACACCTCACTCCTTTCCAGGTATTTTTAACAGTGAGCTGCAGAAGAGTAAATCCCTGGCCAGTTAACAGTGTTGAAATGACCGAACAGCCTCTCTCTTGAAAAACAAGGCTAATGGTAAGAATTTCTATTTTAGTATGATCATCTTCATTCGGTCAACTGTATACATGTACACACCTGCAATGTACATTGTTTGCTAGGAGTAAACATATTTTTTTGTCTTGGTGTTGATGCTTCTATGGTATTATGAATATAGTTCCATTTGAATGACACATAGTTCATTGCTCTCTTTCGTTGGTTAATATTTTCATGAAGATTTTTTCCCCCCACACCAGTGCAAAATGTGCCTCCCTGTGCATAGCACACACCCTCAAAGAATGCTAACACTTTAAAAATTTGCTGGCTAATGTATCTGCAGAGAATATCCGCCTCATCTGACAAACACCATCTCAGCTCAGGAAGCCATGTTCAATCCGTCTATCAGATCTGACATTGGTGGTATCCACACAGCCCTTCCCAGCACACACCCTGCCTTTAAAGGCCTTCCCATCCCTGTTATTGGTCTCACAGATGATAGAGTATGACACTCCATAAACAATGAGCTAGGCCTTTTGTAGGCTGCTTTGCTTTTCTTGGCTTCAAACTGCCACTGAATGTCAAATCAATTTGGCTCTCATTAGAACAGCTTTATATGTGCAAATGTATTTGGGTCTCGTTGCCACTTTTTTTTCCCTATTTTTTTCTCCTTTCTATTCCTCCTCTTCTCTTGAAGATGATGTAATTTTTCTCTAATCCATGCCAACACCTGTTTCTTTAAAAGAGAGAGAGAAGAGAAAGAAGAGTGAGAAACTGCTCAGTGTGCTGCTCTTTATCACAATCAGCATGAACACCAAGCTGCCACATTATGGCTCAAGTCTCCCCAGAACAAAGAGAAAAGGCCTTGTTGCCATGATATTGTACATCACGGGGGCCCAGATAAAGTCAGGAATCTATGTAAACCCTGGTTCCTGATGTCTGGAGAGACGGCTGTCGAGATAGAGCAAGGTGTGGAAGCTGGTTTTATTGATAAGTGATGAAGCCAGCAATAAATCTGATGCTGTGCTTAAGGATATCTGAGCCAGAGCACCATGTTTGATGGAAGACTCTTGATTTGGGAGAAATAGAGGACTAAACCTTACAGAAGAGCACACACTTAAAGAGGCATGGGAAGCTGAATGATAAACAGACAGCTGGAGAGAAACAGATAAAAACACAAACTAGAGTCTGACCAGTGTTTTTATGTTGATGTGTATACACTTTTTCATTTATATGGGACACTCTGAAACATGGACTTTGAGGTCTTTGATTCATATAAGTCATTTTGTCACTAGAAAAGAAACACACAAGTATCTGGTAGCATTTTTAAAAAAAGATTTTATTTATTTATCCATGAGAGACACGGAGAGAGGCAGAGACATAGGCAGAGGGAGAAGCAGGCTCCCTGTGGGGAGCCTGATGCAGGATTCAGTCCCAGGATCCCGGGATCACAACCTGAGCCAAAGGCAGACACTCAATCACTGAGTCACCCAGGAGCCCCATCTGATTGCATTTTAAAGAAATGTGTGCAGCTTGATCTTTGACTTCAGTGCTACAAATTCTTTTCAATTTATTGATGCAAGAGAAATATGAAGTAGGGTGAGTTGAATCTAAAGTCATAAACTAGCTTATTACTATAATTCTTAATAGTGTATGGAACTCTGAGACATTCAGGTGCTTGAGAGTTCACAAATGTATATGTGTTTACATGCATACTCATTCACTTATTGAGCTCCTATTATATGCACCATTTCTGCGTGCTTGGGATACATCCTTGTAGAAAATTTAAAATAATCCCCATCTTTATGGAGCTTATGTTCTAGGGGGGGTATACAGACAAGAGCCTAGGAAATATTGAAATATAAAGCCTGTTAGAAAGTGATAAATGTTACACAAAAAAGCTGAGTAGGGTAAAGAAGATTGAGAACTCTTGCTCACGTTTGGTTATAATTTTTAATAGGAGAATCAGGGTAGATATCTTTGAGAGGGTGACTTTTGAACAAAAACATGAAGGATGTAAGGGAGAGATCTATCTGTAAATCTGGGGAAGAAGACACTAGACCAAGGGAACAGACAGTGCAAAGGCTTTGATGGGCATGCAAGACTAGAACACATGGACAGGGTGGCCGAGAGAAAACAGGAAGGTCTATCAGAGAGAGAATGGAGGTGGGCCCAGGTAATGTATTACCTATGGAAAGGCCGAAGATTTTGTACTTTGAGCAAAATGGTGATGTATTAGAAGATTTTGACTAGAGAACTTATATGGTTCAGATGTCACCCATTTGTATCTACAACAGCACGTTTGCTCAGATTGTAACCAGTTTGGAGTTCGCAGAATTTCTCAGGAAGCCCAATATACGAAGAAGAATTAGTTAGAGCAAGACATCTTAAGCATTTTGTAGACTTTTAGAAGGGACTGCTAATAAGAATGAAAATTGAAACTGTAACAGAAGAACTCTTTTAGGGTGTCAAAACCAAAATCTGGTGGGTAAATTACCAGGGAAGTAATTGGGGAAATTAGAAGTAATGACTTATATATGATTATAGAAGTAGGAGCACAGGATTTGTGTATTCAAGGAATTTAAAGTAAAAGTAATCTTCCTGTGTGGCAGACATTGCAATTAGACAGACTAGGTTTATACCCCCGCTATGTTATAATCTATTTGTGTGGTGTTAGGCTAGTTAATTAGTATCTTGAACATTTGTTTCCTCATTGTAAAATGGGAATAAGATTAACAGCTTTCTGTACAATTGTTTTGAGAGTTAAATCATATGTCCTATGTGTGCTTGGCATAAAATATATGTTCAACACATTGTACTTTTCCTCCTCTGTATCTTCCATGGAATTCATACTCAACAAATATTTTCTAATTATTTGAGAGATGTTAGTGACTGATTTGAGACAGGGTAGAGAAGCACAATGAAATGGAAGATGTCTGATTAAATCTGGCTCCTACATTTGCCCAGGTAGGTGATGCATAAAGATTCGTTCATCTATACATTTCTAGGCATCCCAAACCCTAAAGGTAATGATGCAAATCAGATGTACTAGAGAAACACAGCAGAGAGGGGTTTCTTTTGGTGGCTGTCTGGCCACTTCATAGATTCAACCCAGGAAATATTTGTTAAATATGGGTATGTGGGCACTGAGATAGAATAAAGCATTGTCCTTGCCCTTTAGAAGCTTATGGTCTGAGGGAGCGGTTCCCAGTTAGATGGGATTATCTGAATCTTTCTACTTAATGTAGAGTTTCAACTCATTAAGTTTTTGTATTCTGAATAAGAATGTTATGTATTCCTTTTAGAATTATTCTTTGAGGTGTCTGGGTGGTACAGTAGGTTAAACTACCCCCTTGCCTCTTGGTTTTGGCCCAGGTCCCCATATCAGGGTGGTGAGATGGAGCCCCGCCTTGGCTTCTTGAGCTCAGTGTAGAGTCTGCTTGAGATTCTCTCTTCCTGTGCCCCTCCCACGTATGCACTCTCTCTCTTTCTCTGAAATAAATAAATCTTAAAAAAAAAAAGACCTATTTCTTCTGTGTGCTAGTTTAACAAGAAGTCACCATTATGTAAATGAGCAGATATGGAAGGATGGGGAGAAACACTGCTGTTGTTATATCAATTCACAATTGCAAAATTAGCATTCTTCGGAAGATTTTTTTTTTTTTTAAGTGTAAGGTAGCTATATTCAAAGGTCGTGTTTGGATGGTGGGGCAAGAGTTAAGAAACTTATTCTGTCACCAACAGTAAAGAACAAAATACTTAAATTCATGAATTTTGTGGCAGATAAAAACCACAATCCTCCTAGAATTGCTCTAGTACAACTGAAGAGGAAAAATGAAATAAAACTTTTAAGCCCAAAGATTCTTAAAAATAGTCTTTAAAAGATAGAAAAAAAGAACAGAAAAATTCCTTTAAATTCCTGGGTCCCATAAATGAGATTTTAGTAGTGGCAAGTAAAACATATTGATTGGCACCAAAGTATAAGATCTTTGTCACCATCTGTTTCCTGATTGTGTCAGCAAGTATTTTTTCCCCACGAGAGTGTGAGAATACACCATAGCCTAAAAGTATCAAAGTGTCAATTATGCACCACATTTAAAAGTTGGAAGCCCAGTTCATGAAAGTCAGTGACAAAAGTCCTGATTCCTGTTTCTTCCTAAAGTGAAATCCTTGCACTTCATTCATTTTGCAACCTACAAAAAGACCGATGGCTCCAGGGCTCAGAGGCATGGGGAACTGTGGCAAAGAGAGGGGAGGGGAAGTCATCTTAAATGAATATTTATTGAAATCCTCCCCCATGCAAGTCACTTTGCTAAGATATGAAGTTATTATGAATGCTGTATGCAAATAATTTTTAACAAGTGTGGAGTGATAGGGAGGGATAAAGAAATGAAAGCAAAGGATACAGAAGGAAAGAAGTAGGAAGAGAAGAAGAATGGGTAAACAGGCAAATATTTGGGAGTCTGGGCTAGAAAAATGAAAACAGGAGACACTGATGGAACTAGCTGAAAAATTAGACCACATATAATGGGAGTTGGAAAGGATGGGAATCTTCAGAAAGATTAAAAATCCAGCGTTTTCAGGCTGAGATAAAGATTATCCCTACCTGTCTTCTCTTTTATCTAGTAATTTTCCTGTTGTTGTTTTTTTAAATTTGATTTCTGATATCCTTTTTTGGTTTGTTTCTATTATGATCACTGCTATTGGTAATCACAGCTAGTGATTTAAGTGTGCTGATTTTCTTTGAATTTCTGCACATATTACTTGGGGTTTGGGTGGAGAGAAGAACTTCCTTCCTATGTCTGCTCTGATTATTTTTTCACTTATAGCCAATAGTTGGTGGGATTATCAGTTTCTACATATTCTCTTAACCAAGAGTGTTGCAGTAATGTGTTGAGGCCATTTCTACATGACTGGAGGAAAGACTCATGCTCAGGTCAGGCGGTCACATATACCATCTGTCTGCTCAAGAGTTTTGTTCTTTTGTGGTAAATCCTGAGAAGTTGGTTCTCTGGGTTAGCACAAATCTTTATTTTGTAGATAGGAGACTGGGACTCACATAGGCCACTCAATGCTGTTAAAAGAATAACTTAAGCATATAAAAATTTTTAAGAGTTTATATAAGTAAACATTGATTTGCAGGAGGCAGTGCCAAACCAGAAGTGGCTAGGAGCACTCAGCCAATAGCAGCTAGAGGAAAGACTTATGTAGAAAAGGTATGGAGGCAAAGAAAGAAAATTATATGATTGAGTATAGCTTAAAGTTTAGTTGGCTGTGATTGGTTGTTCTTAGTTTTAAATTTTATATCCTTGAGACTTTTACATGGTTAGATTTTGGTTTGCTTGCATAGGCTGTAATAGCATTATAGCCACCTCAGTCTAATGGCTATCTTTTAGTTCCTAACAGCAAAACACAAGGATTTGTGTTCTAACCAAGAGGTGTGGAAACATAGAGAAAGTGGCCTGGCCGAAACAATCAAAACTTGTGACAAACAGAACAAAGGCATGCCACTCTGTTTCCTTGTTCTCACCTAGGCTGACTTGTGGTGTGGGAGGAACACTTTACCTTGTGCAAGGACCAGCCCTGTGTTGCAATCAGCCATGCCCTCAACTAAAGTCTGGGGCTTTAGATGTACCAGTAGAAAAACATCCAAATTCTCTGTTCAGGTTTGATTAAAAAGAGTATTAGAGCCTGCCACATGGATATCTTAGCATACTCTCAAATCATCTATAGCCATAATTTAAGTTATGGTTGTTTAGGCAAGTCTGGGAACCGTAGGTTACTTGAAGCATTGTGAGTTTGATTTGTGTTTGAACATGCTGATCATATGAGAAAAGGAGAAAGTGAAGAGCCCTTTGTCAGAGAAAGAGCACATAAAGTACCAGAACCACCAAAAAACATGATCATGTATTCATTCATTTACTCAACAAAACTTAAAATGAGTGCCTACTATTTGCAGGATACCATAAAATGCACTGATATATTAAATAGGTTTCTTGAAAACTTACATTTCACTAAGGGAGACAAAAAATAAGTACAGAAATTAATAAAAGCAACATTGTATTATCATAAAACCGTGAAAGAAGAAAAACAGTTTAGATAGAGTGAGCAGTAGGGACATTGGTGTAAGGAGGTAAAGGTAAATGTACCTGAACTGATAACAAACTGAGACAAAAAAAAGTTAAAATATGCTATGTTTTCCAAATAATTTCGATGGCATGCTATTGCTTTCTCAGTGAACTACTGAAACAGAGGTTTAACAGAATTGATGATCTGACAATATCCAACTTTTCTTCTTTATCTTTCCCTACTTATCCTTATCACATGGTATTGTTCTTGGAACAAATGGAACTACTCAGTGATTCTCATATGCACCCTGTGTTTTCCTGATTCGGTGTCTTCACTCATCTTTTCTTTTGCCTAACAGACACTTTCAGGATTTTTGCATGCCCTAATCCTGTTGCACTTCAAAATCCAGCTCCAATGTCACCTCCTTCAGTCAGTCCTTCAATCCTGGTCTCTAAACTCTTTCTTTCTATCTCATATATTTATAACTTTCTTACTAATCCTGTTTTATATATTCTGATACAATTTTTAAATTTGCAGCTCTTATTTCTCTTTTTAATCTAAGGATTCCATAAGTGTGATGTCTTATATGATAACATTAAATTGCTTGTTGTCTCCTAGGCATTCGGTAAATATTCTTTTGAATAAAAATAAATCTAGTCCTACTGGCAGAGAGCCTGGAAGATTGAAATTACAGAGATTTTATATCTGAGTCACAGACATAGTATTATATTGGGTTTTCCCCAAAACAAATCCTCTGACAAGGATTGAGTACAAGAATATTTTTTTGTTTTTGTTTTTGTTTTGTTTTGTTTTTTGAAGATTATGTTAGGAAGCATTGTGAAACGAGAGAAGGAAGAAAAGGAAGTCAATAAAGAGTATTATATTGATGACTGGGTTTCTACTGTGGGTTCACTTTTGCTAGGGAACTCTGAAACTACAATAGATTCAATATTCATACAATGAATTAGTATTCATTTCAATAAATGAAATATGATTCAGAATATTTCCCCTGAAGGGAGAGGGTGAGGAACCACCCTTCATTGGTTAAATATTGCTCACAGGATGTTTAGCATTAAGTTTACCCTAATTTTGTTCATTTGGCATCCTTCCATTTCCATGATTGTTGTGCTCATTTTTTAACATCTGTGCTGGGAAGGTGCTACCTGAAAACTTAGGAGTCTGTTTTACTCTAAGTGGTGGGGCTCTAAGCATGATCCCAAAGTTGTGCAAAAACTTTGTGTTCTCTGGTTTTACTTTTTGCTTTATATTTCCAAAACAATTCTCTAAATAGGTTATATAGCCTGCCATAAGTAACAGAGCCTGTTAAACTAAAGATTGTGGCTGAAGGTAATTAAGTAAACTTCCTCAACTGACACAGAATTCCTTAAGAAAATGGGTTTGAGATAGGACTTATATGAATGTGGACGTAGTACTTGAAGAAGAGGGGAAAGATAGTACTGATATGCTGGGCCTCCATGACAGAGTGGGAGTCCCAGCCCAAAGCCCAGGAGCAAAGTATTCTATAGGTGTTAGAGCTCTCCCCTATTGAACTAAGTGTCTATAAAATAAGTTATATTTAAATCCTGTTTTTGTTCCTTGAAAGGAAGCATTTGAACCTTGAATAGGATGCTTGGATGAGATGCTTTAGGAAGAGAGAGTGTCCATCACATAATACCTAAGATATCCTACAGAGACCCTGGGGCCATTGCAAAGGATGTTGCACATACTGTTATGCTTGATCCAGTCTTCCTAAAGGATGAGTGCTTCAAGGCCTCTGAAGGGATGATGGGAAACATTGACCATACCAAGGCTATTATGGTGCTGATTATATTTCAATAAGAAAGTCTCCAGCTGTGAATGGCAAAAAGAGAAATTGCTGTAGAAGGCAAAGGAAACTGACTCTAGTTTTAAGATATATTGATCATGCCTTGAATCAAAGGAGTTCTGCTTAACAAAGAATTGTGGAAGTTCTAGCTGCCTGCAAAGAAGGCATGGCCCCTGAGATGGTTAACTTTTGATTGATGAAGATTATAAAAGACTGGGAAAAGGCTTCCAAAGAATGAGATTTTTCGTAAAGCTCACCCAGAGTCAGGCACGCATCTATGAATGTAGCATCAGAAGGCAGTCACAGATGATATATACCCCTGTGCCCCCTGCTGGATCCCAAATTACAAAGGAAGAAAAATTGATAGCTCAGAAACATGATAGTGTTGTCAAAAATACATGAAGTCAGCTGCATGAATTGTGAAACAAGTCATTGTTGTATTTGTTCTTTGGCTGTGTACAAATATGATCATTGTTTCCATCAAGATAGGAAATAAAAACACAGAGAAGCTATGAAATCTTGATGAAATTGGACTCTTTACTAGTTATATTAATGACCTTGAGTTAAGAGTAAAAATTGTGACCTGCGTGTCTCCTAAGTTTTGCCACCCTCAAAGTTGATACTTTGTGCCTGTATATTTTTTTAAATGTATTTTATTTATTTGAGAGAGAGAGAGAGAGAGAGAAAGAGAGGGAGAGAGAGAGAGAGTGAGAATAGGAGTCGGGGCAAAGGGAGAATCTCAAGCAGACTCTGTGCTGAGCTTAGAGCTTGATGTAGGGCTCAATTCCAAGACCCTGAGATCATGACCTGATCTGAAATCAAGAGTTGGATGCTCAACCATTTGAACTACCCAGGTACACCACTTTGTGCCTGTGTCTTAACCCTTAGCTTTTTACTTTCTCATTCACTCGTAGCTATAATTCAAGAGAAGATATTTTAGGGGGGTCTAGTTTTTTTTTTTTTGCCTATTTGTCACATTGACTGAGTGGCATTTGCTATAAAATACTGATTTACTTCATGCTTACTCTTCATATTTATGGCCAATCCACGTGTGCTGCTGCCCTCCTCTTAGAGGAGTGCATAACTCAGAGGATAAATCTGATTTTTCAAAGCTTTATCCACAGACCAGCTCTACTTTCCATGGCTCCTTTCTATTCTAAATTTTTCAATATGAAAAGGAGATGAAAGATTTCCTATACCCTAAATCTTCTGTAAATTTTATTTTTCAAGTGATCATACTGTAAAACTGATTTTTTTTTTTTTTGGTGTAAAGTTCAATGAATTTTAACACATGGATAGATTTATTTAACAATCATTATGACCAGGATAAAGAACAGTTCTAACACCCCCAAAAGGTCCCTGTGCTATCTCTTTATAGTAACCCCCTCCCTTGGCAGCCACTAATCTGTCCTCTATGACTATAGCTTTATCATTTTGAAAATGGTCATATAAGTGGAATAATATAGTATGTTATATTTTGAGATTGATGATCTGGATAGAATAGATAATAAAATGCAATGAAAGGTACATTCTAGATTGTGTCACACAGAAAAGTTCAATTACGGCAATATTATTGTTGGACTAGGGTTGGTCAGAGTATGCTTCATGGAAAAGGTTAAGTGTAGAGGTTGGGTCTCAGAGAAGAACAGAATTTGTAGTAATGGCAAAAATGGGGTATAGCATTTCAGGGAGCAGAGAATGATAATAAAGAATAGTTAAGGAAGTAAGGAGACCAGTGTAATTAGAAAGGAAGAATCCAGGCATCATTTGTAGGCTCTTAAAATGGAGAGCAACATAAACAAAGAAGTGGTATTTGAAGATTGATTAGGCAGAAATGTATGAGATATGCTAGCTGGCATATAATATTTGGAAGATGATGGTTGAAGCCCCAAGAGCTCTGTGAAGGAGAGAAAGCAGAGGCAGTTAGCATAGGGTCAAAGACAAACTTGAGTGATAGTGGGGGCTGGGAGAGAGGAACCTCTAGAAGACTTAAGAAACAGAGAAGAGCAATTGCACAAGTTGGATGAGAAACAGTTCTTAAAAGGGAGGCAGGTAATCAAAACATTAATTTTCATGCAGAATTTGAAACAGTATTAAATAGAAAAAAATCATTGGTGAGGTTGGAGAAATTTGGTTATAGTGAAATTAAGTGGAAAAGGGCCAGATTGCAATGCAGTTGAGTGGTTACATTGAAGATAAAAATGAAGAAATCAGGGCAGACTTTATGAATTGGCCCCATATTTAGAAGGAATGGCAGGATCAAGTGAAGGGTTTACAAGTTGAATGGTAAGCATAAACATTGAAGGCAGAGAGGAGAAGTAGTAAGAACAACAGAGCCAAGGTCCACCATGTTGTTGCAAATGGCAAGATCTCATTCCTTTTTTATGGATGAGCAAATATTCCACTATGTATATATCTCCCATCTTCTTTGATGATCTCTATTGATGGATACCTGGGTTGTTTCTGTATATTGGCTATTGTAAATAATGCTACAATCAATACAGGAGTGCATATACCTTTCTACATTAGTGTTTTCATTTTCTTTGGGTAAATATCCAATAATGGAGTTAACTGGATTACATGGTAATTATAGTTTTAATTTTTTGAGGAACCTCCAAACTGATTCCAACAGTGGCTATACCTATTTGTATTTCCACCAGCTCAAATGCAGGAAGGTTTTTTTTTTTCTCCACATCCTCAACAATACTTTTTATTTCTTGTCTTTTTGATTCTAGTCATTCCAATAGATGTAAGGTGATATCTCATTGTACTTTGGATTTGCATTTCCCTGATGATTAGTGATGTTGAACATCTTTTCATGTGTCTGTTGGCTGTTTGTATATATATTTTTGAAAAATGTCTATTCAGGTTGTCTACCCATTTTTTAAATTGGATTATTTGTTTTTTTGGTGTTGAGTTGTGTAAGTTCTTTCTATATTTCAGATATTAAACTCTTATTGGGTATAATGCTAAGTGAAATAATTCAGACAGAGAAAGACAATATCTGATTTCACTCATATGTGGAATTTAAAAAACAAAACAAACAGAAAAAAAGAGACAAACAAATGAAAAAAAAAAAAAACCCATACTCTTAAATACAGAGAACAAACTGGTGGTTGCCAGAGGTTGGGATGGGAGATGGGTGAAATAGGCAAAGGGAATTAAGAGTATACTTATCAGGATGAATCCTGAGTAATGTATAGAATAGCTGAATTATTATATTGTACACCTGAAACTAATATAACACTGTCTGTTAATTATACTTGAAAAAAACTAAAAAACAACAACAAAAAACCCCAACAGAGCTGAGAAATTTCCCTCAGGATCCAGAGTTTATGAGGAGTTAGCTACTTTAGTCAAATTACCTTTGTAATTATTTTATCTGATTAGGCTCATGGGTCCAGTGGACTTCCAATAGTCTCCATCTGCTTCTCTCATCACCACTAAAGGCTGTTCTATTATTTTTTAAAGCTGCTCTATTATTTTTTAAAGCTGTTCTATTATAATTGTTGTCTGTTACTTAAAGTTTTTTAGTTGTCACAGAATTTGCTCTCACCTATCACAAACTGATCAACTTAAAAAGAAGACTCTGCAAATTCTGAGAAAATAAATAAATACTGAAGTAAACTGATAGCAACTATTCACCAATATCATTGCTATAATTTACAAAAAATTTCATAAAGATTTTTATTTCACCTACTGGTAATATTTAGAGTGATAAAAACTACTACTACAGTGTACTGCATGTGAAGATTTCCTAAACCTCATTATTAAAGACACCACAATTCTCTCCTGGAACTCAACCATGTCAATCACACAGTAGTATCCCAAAGCATTTGCCTCCAATTTTCTTGAATCGAAAAAAATCTCTCATAGTTGTTAGTATCTAGCAAGCTGAAATCTTAAACAAGGCTTTGCTTGCAACCAAAATTGATTTCTGTAATTCTCTCTAGCATGGCTTTTCTGACAAGGCTATTTCTAGATTACCCAGTGTTTGGGCTTAACTCATATTTCTTATGCAACTTTAATTCTTGCCTCTAACCTGCAACCTGGTCCCTCTGCCAATCACGGCTGGAAACATCCTCCCATGTTATGGACCTTTTCATCAATGGAGCTCTACCAATCACTGCTATCGACCTCCTACTCCTCATAAAATAAAAACAGAGATTTCGAGGGCTTCTTGACATTTTGCTCTGGTTCCCTAAAGACCCATCCAGGACACCTCCATGGATCTGCTTTACTCTGTAAGGATGATATATTTCACAAAAACCTTACTATAACTCAAAGTAATCTTTAAAATAAACCTTGCGGGACAGGCTAGAGCATATTGATTACCTCTTCTCTACACTCGTGTCCTGGATAGAAGCCAACCAGACTCCTGTGAATTCTGGAAACTTATAACTTTCTATAAAGAAGGATGGCGGTATGGTATTGCTAATACATAGGCCCCAACCAGAATTTAATCCTTGAGACTCTCCTGATGTCATTCTTTCTTAGGCTAAAAACTATGTAAATTCAGTTCTTAATATTTGAAATGGGCAGCGGTTTCTCAAAAATCCTATAAATCTTTATTGTATTCTATCTGGAACTCACATCCCTTTTATGTTAGCATGTTTTCCTAAATTTATCAAACAATCAAGCCTGAATTTCCCAGTGAAATTAAAATATTTGAATTAAATATTACCTTCTTCCAGTAGGTTCTCTAGTAAGAGGTAACATGTAAGTCATTACCATAGTAGTACATATTAGGCTCTCAGATTTTCTTTTGCCATATCCAGAGTGATCTTAAGTGTGTAAGAACATTGAGTTTGAGGAAACAACACCCAGGCAAAGGGGAAATAAGGTTCATTTAGCAAAAGGAGGAAAGTAGGAGTCAACAGTTTGGTAAAATCTGCTTTGGATTACTTGTCCTAAACTGGTGGTGATTCTGTGCTGAAATGTCATTGACCCCTTGGCTGACAAAGCCATTGCAGTGCTCTGTGGCATGTCCCAGCGAGAAATGGAAAAGAAAGTGATACTTTGCTGTGTGAAGGCAGAACAGACTTTCACAAATCATTGGCATTGTTTGCCTCATGGAAGGGAAAAAATGATAAGAATTCCAAAGTTCATCAAATTAGAATAAATTATTCTATAATTTACTATTATTGTGAGAGAGCCTATGTTTATTACACAGCAACTCCCTTGCTTATTACTTTGTAAAAAGTGAAATAACTTCAGAGATAGCATCCAATATTTCAGAAAATGAAGAAAACTGTCTTTATAAAAGGTCTACTTAAACTAGGTCACCAGTTTTTTGGAATCAAAGAGGTCAGTAGAGAATAATGTCAAGAGAAAAACTGTATAATCTATACTGGAATCTGAAGGAACTGTTATGCAAGGAATAGCTACAGGGCTTTAATGTTCAAATTGAACTGAAGAATAAAGAATCATGCATGGATGCCAAGAGAAAGGTCAAGTGAGGCAGGAGAAAATGAAGGATTTACCAAAAGGCCAAGAGCATGCTTAAGAACTAAGAGAGAGTAGACATTTAAAAAATAAATTAAACCAGAGGTCAGTGGAGAATAAAGCTGTAGTGGTGTGGTAAGAAATTTGTTGTAGTAGTATTGGTGAGATATACCATGAGAAAGTGGAAATATTGGGAACGTTGGATTCAAGGCTGCTAAGCAAAGGACCCCAGAAAGATGGTAACAAGTAAAACCATCTGCTGGTATGAAATTGTAAATGACAAAGAGGAAAAGGAGAGAGAGCTAAATAATTTATTGTTGTTGCATAGGAAATCTCAAATGAATTCATTTATCCAAAAGTCATTAGCCAAAAATGGAAGAAAGGTTACATGACTCAGGATTGACATAGAGATAGACACAAATCAATTACAATGGGATCAAGAAACTAAAGGCAGAGGGATTGAAGTCAGGTGAGAAAGTAGGTGACCAAAAGAAAAAAAAAACAGCCTCCCCACCAAAACCCCTTGGTTTCAATTAGGCTTAAAACAAGAAAGACTAAAAAGAATGGGTCTTCTGCTAGAAACAAATGGAATAAAGATAGCAGGAAAAGTAGAACCACTTAACCCCAAAATTGTTTTTTCTCTGCCAAGAAGGGCTAGACCTAGAACAACTAAGAAAAATTTGTGAAAATGTTTAGGAAATACTCAGATGCTCTCCAGATCTACCTAACATGCTTAAGAAGAAATATATTTTTGCAGATGTGATTCTATGTTATAATCACAATGATTACTAGTAGCTATTTTCTTATTTTGACATGACTATTTAAAATTACATATATTTTTTTACAATGCCTGTCAGTGATTTTTAAACTTTTGATCCTGATCAGTAAGAAATAATTTTATGTTGCATCCCACTATATATACATACATAATTAACAAAAGCAAAATTTTCATAAGTATCTGTCTTTAGTTCTTGAGTTGTTTGGTTCTATGCTGTGCTATTCTATCCTATTCTGTTCCTTCTCTCAACAATGAGCTATGACCTACTCAATTGATGTTATGGCTCAGCAATTGGGTGGCACTCCACAGTTTGAAAACCACTATTCTAAATGATGAACAGGATATTGGCAAAATGGATTCAGGCTTGTTATTTGTTCATTACTGAGATATATTTTGTCACATTCTTCTTCTTACTGAAAATATTTGTTAGTTTTTCCTTAGGTAAAATGGTAGTTTCATGAGATTCAGTATCATATGGCTTGATTACAAATGTCTGAGCTAACCCCTCAACTTCCAACAAAGTACTTACCTGTTTTAGGGTTAATAATATGAAGCTAAACAATGTTTCCAGTGATAAATTTTGAACCAAATTTTTGCAAACTACTTTTAGAATATTAGAGGGAGGGGCACCTGGGTGGCTCAGTGGGTGAGTGTCTGCCTTTGGCTCAGGTCATGATCCCGGGTCCTGGGATTGAGTCCTGCATCAGGATCCCCACAGGGAGCCTGCTTCTCTCTCTGCCTATGTCTCTGCCTCTCTTTCTGTGTGTCTCTCATGAATAAATAAATAAACTATTTAAGAAAAAAATGAATCTTAGAGTGAAATATTTACATTTAGAATCATATATAAATGTATCAGAAAAAAATACAGGAAACAGTTATAGAATATGCTTGTGAACTGAACAGCCATTATCATGGTTCAATTTTTTTATCATAAATTTGATTTTTAAAATAAGCTTTCCACAAAAATACCTATATGAGCCCAATTATCTATACCCATTCCCTCTTCAAAAGAAATATTTTCAATATAATAAATTATAAATATGCATAAATCATTTTTCTAAATAATTAAAGAATGTATCCTGTTTGACTAATGTACTAAACCTAGTTCTAACTTCAATTCAAATCTTTGAATTATTTGTCTTTCATAAATTCCCAGAGCTCTCATAACTAGCCTAAGTTTGCTACACCAATTTATACCTCTTAGACATATAGTTTGACATTGCCATAATGCTGGGCAGTTGTTTTCCATTGGTTTAGTGTAAGACTTTACATTTTCTTTCTCCTTAGCCTCATATTTTGTTTTGAGTCAGGACTTAGGCCTCAGAATCTTATCTAGAATTGGCTTGAGGACAGCAATAGGAACCAAAATTATCTTCTGTGACCTCTATGTTGCTACTCTTCTGTTCAAAATATTTATTTTGTATATCATTTAAGCTCAAATTTCTGAATCTTTTTCTCCAACCTTCTCTCTTAGTAGTTTTCTTACATGGATCTTCTTATCCAACCAGGTTTTTTGATCTTAAGTACACTTTGCATTTGCCTGCTTATATGTCCTTGATCATAAGGTCTTTACCAGATACAACCTTATTATGTATCCAAATCTTTACTATCCAAATCTTTACCATACTACAGTCAAACCCCACCTCTTAAAACAAAACAAAACAAAACAAAACAAACAAACAAAACAATTTTTTTCTTTGAAAATGTTCAAGATGGTTGCTTACATCTCTTAAGTATCTATCATCCTTACAACTTAACTGCCAGTTAAGAGCAATATAAAGTCGTAGAGTGTTTGTTTCTCTTATCTTTTTATTTTTATTTTTTTAACAATAAATTTATTTTTTATTGGTGTTCAATTTGCCAACATACAAATAACACCCAGTGCTCATCCCGTCAAGTGCCCCCCTCAGTGCCTGTCACCCAGGCACCCCCACCCCCCGCCCACGTCCCCCTCCACCACCCCTAGTTCATTTCCCAGAGTTAGGAGTCTTCATGTTCTGTCTCCCTTTCTGATATTTCCCACACATTTCTTCTCCCTTCCCTTCTATTCCCTTTCACTATTATTTATATTCCCCAAATGAATGAGACCATATAATGTTTGTCCTACTCCGACTGACTTACTTCACTCAGCATAATACCCTCCAGTTCCATCCATGTTGAAGCAGATGGTGGGTATTTGTCGTTTCTAATGGCTGAGGAATATTCCATTGTATACATAGACCACATCTTCTTTATCCATCATCTTTCGATGGACACCGAGGCTCCTTCCACAGTTTGGCTATTGTGGACATTGCTGCTATAAACATCGGGGTGCGGGTGTCCTGGCGTTTCATTGCATCTGAATCTTTGGGGTAAATCCCCAACAGTGCAATTGCTGGGTCGTAGGGCAGGTCTATTTTTAACTCTTTGAGGAACCTCCACACAGTTTTCCAGAGTGGCTGCACCAGTTCACATTCCTACCAACAGTGCAGGAGGGTTCCCCTTTCTCCACATCCTCTCCAACATTTGTTGTTTCCTGCCTTGCTAATTTTCCCCATTCTCACTGGTGTGAGGTGGTATCTCATTGTGGTTTTGATTTGTATTTCCCTGATGGCAAGTGATGCGGAGCATTTCCTCATGTGCTTGTTGGTCATGTCTATGTCTTCCTCTGTGAGATTTCTGTTCATGTCTTTTGCCCATGTCATGATTGGATTGTTTGTTTCTTTGGTGTTGAGTTTAATAAGTTCTTTATAGATCTTGGAAACTAGCCCTTTATCTGATATGTCATTTGCAAATATCTTCTCCCATTCTGTAGGTTGTCTTTTAGTTTTGTTGACTGTATCCTTTGCTGTGCAAAAACTTCTTATCTGGATGAAGTCCCAATAGTTCATTTTTGCTTTTGTTTCTTTTGCCTTCGTGGATGTATCTTGCAAGAAGTTACTGTGGCCGAGTTCAAAAAGGGTGTTGCCTGTGTTCTCCTCTAGGATTTTGATGGAATCTTATCTCACATTTAGATCTTTCATCCATTTTGAGTTTATCTTTGTGTCCGGTGCAAGAGAGTGGTCTAGTTTCATTCTTCTGCATGTGGAAGTCCAATTTTCCCAGCACCATTTATTGAATATCTTTGATGTTTGTCTAAATCATTAGTTCCATTGACATCATTTATTCTTTGCTACAAATATTTCTTTTTTAAAAGATTTTATTCATTTATTTATTTATGAGAGATACACAGAGAGAGAGAGAGAGAGCGAGAGAGAGAGGCAGAGACACAGGCAGAGAGAGAAGCAGGCTCAATACAGGGGCCCCAACATGGGACTCAGTCCCGGGTTTTCCAGGATCAGGCCCTGGGCTGAAGGCGTTGCTAAACCGCTGAGCCACCTGGGCTGCCTGCTACAGATATTTCTAAGAAATGTATTGCATGCCTGCTATGTATCAATCATTGTGCTAGGAATTCGCTTACATTAATTATCTACATATATTTCAAAATTTGAACGAATATGATAGTCTAGGACTTGTTCGTATTTCTCTTAGAAGTCTGTCAGTGAATAGTAATATTCATTAAAATTTCATCTGTTTTTCAGTATTTCCCAGGTTCCATGCATTTGGGTGGGCTTATGTGACTAATTCTCACTAATATTATATAAGCAGAAATAATGTGTCATTTTGGTTGGAGGCAGGAGACAGTAATATGTAAATTAAATTACTGTGACTTTGAGATGACAGAGTTTTAAGTTGGAAGCAGCATGGTTCTGAGTCTCCAATTGGAGAGACAGGCACAGAATAGCCATGCAACCTGTATCAGATTGTGACATGAATGAGAAATACACCTTCATTGTGTTAAGCCACTGTGATTTGCAATTTTATTTGCAACTGAAAGCCTAGCCTATCTGACCCTGACTATGACAGAGTAATAGTTTTTTATATGTTGATGATCAGGTCACTAAAAATGTTTGAATGAGGTTAACTTTGACTCGACTGTAGGATCCTTGAGAGTAGAGATGTTCTGTTCATCTATATCCTTTTTTGTTGTCCAGACCACTGCTAGGTACATAGCAGGCTCTAAGTAAATATTTGTTGGATGGATAAATAAACAAACTCAGGATAGTTATAAGGATAAATCATTAGGACAGAGCCAGAGGAAATAACTAGTGATAAAATTCAGAAGTGTCTAGTATATATTTGCAGAATGAGAAACAGAATTTAGCAAAGAGAAGGAAGTTAAGGATTAGCAAATGAAAATTGCTATTGAACTATCAGAATTTCTGAACTTTGAACTCCCTTGCTAGTACCCAGTGATGACTATTGTCTGTGATTTATTGAGGACAACAGATAGGTGTGGGCTAATAAGAAAATTCTGTCAGTCTTTTAAACACATTGATCTTTACGCTTTAAGCTACCTCTCAGGCTTCTCTTTTGGAGGATGACGGGAGTTTTAGCTTCTCAGTTCCAGTTCTTTGGGAGTGTCCTGGTAGGCCAATTCTTCCTGACTCAAAGGCTGTCTTCTCCAGAGAGTTGGTAGAATCATAATAAACAAAAGGCAAGACGAGAAGCATTCTCCCTACTGGAAAAGTCGGAATTCTTCTTCAAATTATTATTGCCTTCCATTCTCTGTCATGTGTCCTGGACTAGTTCCTTCCATTTGTTCTATGGCAAACCAGCATTCTGTATTCTTGATGAAGTATGAGATTTGTGGCTTATAGATATTTAACTATAGCATCGGACTAGGGGGAAATGTGAATACATTAATTACGTGGTTTTCTTTTTAGGACGTAAAATGCAGGGGATATCTACTTACATATAGATAGATATCTCCTGTCATTTTACCTGAGTACTCTTTACCTTGAAATTATCAAAAGGAATAAATTCATGATAGTACGCTGAGATACAAACCAGGCAGATATATGCCTAGTATATAGATCATCCTCCCTACAAAAGTCAATAAAGGAAAAACAATCCTTGAGTAAATATTTTCTACAAGAAGAAACTCTTACTGAATGATATGCTCTTTACATAAGTATGAATAATTAGACTCAAAAATATAACAGTTAAGAAAGTAACTCCTGCCTCAAAACAATTTCATCCTCTGCTTTTTTGCAGTCAGCTTTTTTTTTTAAATTATAAAGTGTCATCTCTTTAAATCTTTTCCGTGATCCCAGAGAGGTAGAGAGGAAGGCTTTATCATTTGCAGATGGGAGATGAGGAAACTTCGACCCAAAAGCATGATACTGCTTGCTCAAGGCCATCCAGCTGCTCTATGGTTAGGCAGGCTGACTCCTAGTCTGGAGCTGTTTCTACTCCATCACACTTTAATTTATGAAGATCATTACTGTAAGGCCAGCCATACATACGACAGCTCAGTGTGGGGGAAGAGGACGAACCAGCAGACTTTGCCAATGCAGTTCACTGATGGCCAGAGATACGCTAATCTCTCATTCAGAGCTGCACACTCTTGAGACACTCTTGAGACACAAAGCACAGTTCACATCGTTTTGATGTTTTTGGGCAAGGCCTTCCCAGACAATCAGGTATAGCACCCTCCTTTGCATAGTTGATGGCCTTTCCTGAAGGCTATCAAACATATCTGCTGAGCTGCACTAAATGAAATGGCTGTCACTGAGCCATCTGGTGCATTTGAGCTTTTCTTTCCCCCTCTAAGATGCAAGTTTTCAGTTTGCACAGCACTTCAAATTCTTAATACACTTGACTAAGTCATTAATATTTCACTTTCATTACCATGTATTAATAACACAAGAATTTAGAATGATCTTGTTCATCTAACTCCTAGAAAACAAATAATTACATTCGTGCATATTGATTGTCAGATAACTAAAGATGTTTAGCCCGGAGCTACGAGAAATCCACCAGCAGGCCCAGTTTTGGTTCCTAGCCATGTTTAAAGTATATCAAGCTGATATCTCTGAAACTCTAGAAACAGCAGGAGAGAAGTTCTGAGAGTTACAAGGGGGAGTTCTTGAATGGACCCCATATAGGTCCTCACAATTCTCTAGGAGGTAATTTCTTCAGCAGGGGGCTGAAAGGCCTGAAGCATGCTTGAGGGAAAGGTTAAAAACTTAGTCTTGTGAGGTTTGTTTGATCTTGTTTTATTTTTGGTGTGCAGGGCTGGGGCTCATTATCATTCCTTTCCTACCTTTTGTCTTCATTAACAGAAATAGGTTTTAATGGTAGAAAAGTAGCTTAGACCTTATTCAGTGATTCAAGATTCATTCAAATAGAGTTAATAATATGTGTCTTTGAAGTGCTGGGAACTGGACTAGATCACTGGCAGTTTAAGATGGACAAAATGGTATCGTTTCTTGCTTACCAGTAGGAGAAACAGACAATATGCAAGTGAACCAGCTTAAGAAAAATTCTATGACAGTATCTCCCCCCAGCTTTATTTAGATATAATTGACATGCAACATTATGTAAGTTAAAGGTGTACAGTGTGAAGATTTGTACACATTTATATTGTGTAATGATTACCACATACATCCGTTACCTCACATGGTTACTGTTCAAGGTGTGTGTGTGTGTGTGTGTGTGGTGAGAACATTTAAGATCTACTGTGCTATTAATAACCTTCAAGCATACATTAAAGCGTTGTTAACTATAGTCATCATGCTACATATTAATTATGTCCCTAGAATTTATTCTTCTTATGACTTTGACCACTACCTCCCATTTCTCCCACCCTCCCAGTCCCTGGAAACCACAAATATACTCCTTGTTTCTGTGAGTTTGTTTGTTTTAGATTCCACATACAAGTGTTATCATACAGTATTTGTCTTTCTGTCTGACTTATTCCACTTATGGAATGCCTGTGCTCAAAGCCCATCCATGTTGTTGGAAATGTCAGGGTTTGCTTCTGTTTTATGGCTGAATAATGTTCCATTACATATGTATATATATGTATATATATATATATATATATATATATATATATATACCATATCTTTATCTATCCATCCATTGACAGATATTCAGATTGTTGTGGCTATTGTAAATAATACTACAATGAACATGGGAATGCAAATACCTCTTTGAGAGAGTGATTTCATTTCCTCCAGGTATATACCCAGAAGTGGAATTGATGTATCATATGGTAGTTCTATTTATAATTTTTTGGAAAAATCTCCATATTGTTTTCCACAGTGGTTTTCCCAGTTGACATTCCTATCAACTGTGCAAAAGGATTCTCTTCTCTCTACATACTCAGGAGCACTTGTTGTCTTGTGTCTTTTTGATAATAGCCATTTTAATAGGTGTGAGGTGATATTTCATTATGGTTTTGATTTGCATTTCACTGATGATAAGTGGAATTGCGCATCTTTTCATAGACCTGTTGGCTCTTGGGCTCTTTGTATTTCTTCTTTGGAAAAATGTCTCTTCAGGTCCTTTGCCTATTTTTCAACCAGATATATGTGTATATATATTTTTTGCTAATAAATTGTATGATTTCTTTGTACATTTTGTTTTTTTAATAATAAATTTATTTTTTATTGGTGTTCAATTTGCCAACATACAGAATAACACCCAGTGCTCATCCCGTCAAGTGCCCCCCTCAGTGCCCGTCACCCATTCACCCCCACCCCCGCCCTCCTCCCCTTCCACCACCCCTAGTTCATTTCCCAGAGTTAGGAGTCTTCATGTTCTGTCTCCTTTTCTGATATTTCTTACCCATTTCTTCTCCCTTCCCTTCTATTCCCTTTCACTATTATTTATATTCTCCAAATGAATGAGACCATATAATGTTTGTCCTTCTCCGACTGACTCATTTCACTCAGCATAATACCCTCCAGTTCCATCCATGTCGAAGCAAATGGTGGGTATTTGTCATTTCTAATGCCTGAGTAATATTCCTTGTATACATAAACCACATCTTCTTTATCCATTCATCTTTTCTTTGTACATTTTGGATATTAACCCCTTATCAGATATATGGTTTGCAAATATTTTCTCCTATTCTATAAGTTGTCTTTTTATTTTGTTTATTGTGGAGATTTGTTTTTGTTTGTTCATTTGTTTTGGTGTGTGGAAGCTTTTTAAGTTGATGGTGAGGTGCAAAATCATACAAGCCTGTGATAAGGAGTGTGGCTTTTCTTTTAAGGGTGGGTATGCTTTGAATCTTTGAAGGATGTTAAGCAAGGGAGTAACATGACAGGGGAGAGAAAGGTAGAAGTCAAATTTCTAGATTTTGTTACCTGGTGGATGGTGATACTAACCATTAAGTCAGGGAAGCGTGGGCAATATAAGAAAGAAAGCAGAGATAACTCAGTGAAGAGGGATCAGTTGGAAGACAGCCTTTTAAATCTGGGTGTCTTTTAAATGACATGATCATTTGTCCCACTGTGCCCAGGTCCATCTAATTTATAGCTACTGTCCCCAAATTATTAATTATGTCTTTTTTTTACTCAAAAATATATCAGTTTGGGCAGTAAAGCATTTGGGCATTTTAACTACCAATACTTTTCCAGGTCTTCTCCTGTCTTTATTATATATTTGAAGCAGAGGGGAGAGCTCTTGCATGCCAGAAGCTTGATTTTCTTGTCACTTTCTGGCCATGTCTCTCCTTCCTGAGTAAGAAGTTGGTAGTTCAGTGTAGAAGAGATATGTTACCCTTTCTTACTTTCTCATGCTGTTTGCTACATCTCTCTCCCCTTTGCAAACTCCCAATTAAGTTATGAAGATTCTTTCAAATACCAGTGGGGATTGTTTCACTTGGGGAAAAGTTTACCACATCATACTATGAAGCTTTCTTTTTCAAACACACCCTCTTCCAGGCAATACAGAGTAAAGTTGTAGATAGCAGCTGTGCTTTAGGTGGAGAAGACTCCACAAGGCTGATGACTGCTGAGGTCATTTTGGAGCACAAGCCCAAAGAAAGAGTTCATGTCAAGATTATTCTCCTCTGCATCTCCAAATCAAGGCAGCTATAACAATTATTCTTGCCCTCTAATTTTTTTTTTTGAGTAGAAGATAGAGAAAGAGGGAGAATCTTCAGTAGAAGATAGAAAAAGAAAGAGAGAGAATCTGCCCAGCCCGGAGCCAAAGACAGGGCTCAATCTCACAACCCTAAGATCATGAAATCAAGAGTAGGACACTTAACTGACTGAGCCACCCAGGCATCCTGCCCTTTCTAATTTTTTGAATTGATAACTACTCCCCCCCAAATCAGGACATCAAAATTCAACTTCATGACTTACAAGCCAAATCAGCCTTAAATAACTGTGAGGCTTTTCATGCTCAATATTTTGACTTCTTCCAATTCTCTTTCATTGTTTCTTGCTTTTCCTTTAGGCACACCATAAGCTTTAAAAATACTGAACAACTGGGGCTCCTAGGTGGCTCAGTTGGTTAAGTATCTGCCTTTGGTTCAGGTTATGATCCCAGCGTTCTGGGACTGAGCCCTGAGTCAGGCTCCCTGTTCAGTGCAGAGTCTGCTTCTCCCTCTGCTCCTGCCCCCACTCCCCATCATGCTCTCTTGCTCCCTCTCTCTCACTCAAATAAATAAATAAAATCTTTTTAAAAATACTGAGCAATTTGTCCTACTATATATTATTATTATGCTCTAACACTATGTCTCTGAACTTGACATTTTTCTGCCTGTCACCTGCCTAACCAATTCCTCCTTAACTTTCAAGGTTAAGTGTATTAATTTCAGGGAAACCATCTTATTATTATAGTATTCCTGAGATTAAGTATAGGTGCAAAGATAGAAAATTAAGAACAATAAGGTTAAGTGGTGGTGATATAGGGGAAATAGGACCCTTGAGCTTTATCCAAAGGCTATGCAGGCAGAAAAAGCACAGCTTCAGGCCTTCAGGTGCATAATACCTCTCTTTCTTGAAGTCATACAAGCACCTTCCACTCCTTCTACAAAGGCCACTTAAATCCCCAAAACCTCTCATTTGGAACTAGAGACACAACGTTTTCTCATTCCCTCGAATCTGTGGAACTGGCAGAGAGGATTCACCATGCAAAAAAGCTGGCTAAGAAGGGAGGAGAACACTCTTTTTAATAAGCAGATGGTCTCTATAGATGAGGGAGTGTTAACATTAAAAACATATGCTCAGTACCAGGGAGGGAGAAACACAAAAGAGGATCATGAGGCACATGGTCTCTGTAAACAAGTAGTCTTTGTGGAAGTTTCCCATGTGAGGGAAACAGCTTTACGGGGTATGAAGAAACTTGCCTGAATAATTCTGACTTCATCTGCAAGACTGTTTACCTGACATGAATTATAATAGCACATTACCAAGAAACGACATCTGCAGAGATGATAGTTAGATGAGCTTGTGTTTATTTGTTTGGTTTTGTTTTCCAACCCATTTGATGAAATAAAAGCATTAAGAAATAGTCATGGTGATCTTGCACTCAATCTCTCTGTTTGTAGCAGAGAAACATAACTGACTTTGTGTCAGCATTTGATATGTGCTATGCAGCTATCTAACATATATAGAAGGAAACAGAAATAGGTATAAAGACAGTCCATAGTTGTTATTACTCTAGTGATGCAATTTCTAATTAATGTGCTACTTTGATTTTAGAGCAGGAAACTATTAAAGATGGAGAAAATTGAATAGACAGTAAAACACTACCATGTGAAAGTATACTTGCTTATGGGTCAAATTTAGCTAGGTTCATCTTATTCTTATTTCAATAGGTGGAAATTGATGTAGAGGCATGACTTTTGTTACAATCCAGTTAATGCATTTTTCCTCTTTTTACACTAAAGGAAAACACATATAAGTGATGAGAAAGATGATAAGCTAAAACTACCATATAATGAAATGAGCACTGGATCAGAAGTTAAAGATCTTGGTTCTGCCATTAACTAGCTGGCGACATTGGTTAAGGTCTGTTATTACTATTGATGTGATTTCCTAGACTATAAAACAAAGTGGTTAATCTAAATCAGGGATCACAAACTCAAACTTCTACATGGTCCACGCTGGTATCGTACATGAATAAATATTCCCAAGTATAAGACTACAGGGGGTGGTAGGGGCTTGTGATGAACTAAAGAGAACATGTTTCCTTTAAATGGGCAGTTTTAACTAAGCTCCAGCCAAATATTGCTATTTGGGAATAGAGGAACATGTATTTCTAGAACTTCTAATTTTTCAGTTTTTCAAGTTGATAATTTAGGTTTCATGTAAAATAACTTAGTATTTCAAGGTGAATAATTCATTTACATTTAAAAGAAAAGAAAAAATGTATGAGTCAAATAATCATGTCAACAGGATACATCATGGTGCATGACCTAAATAAAAGTGTGAACTCTAGCCTAAGTGATCTCCAGGGTGTCTTCTGGTTTTAAAATTCAAGAATTCTGGGATAGAAATTGAAGAAAGAGAAATTCGCTCCTGCTTAAAACAGACCATGTTATTTTTTAATCTGCAAAGGAAAGGAAAGAGAGGTGGTGTGTTAATTCAAGGATGAAAGTGCTAAAGAAGGGGCTGGATGGTCATTGCCGGGGATACAGTAGAGGGGATTTCCATTTTTGAGGTGTGTATGTGTGTGTGTGTGTGTGTGTGTGTGTGTGTGTGTGTGTTAGTGAAGCTAAACTAGATTATTCCCTCAGTTCTTTTTCACTCTGTGGATCTATGATTGTAGCTTTGTACTCATTCTCTTTCTTTTCCATTTTGGCTCTTCTTTTCTTACCTTTATCCTTAGTTATTTCACTGTGATTTTTCAAGAAAGGGATCTGGATATTAAAAAGCCTGGGTAGAAATATGAGAGGGGCAATGAGTTTGAAGGAAAGTGTAAAGGAATGGAGGGAAGTAAAGGGAGTTGAATTACCTACAGAAATGGTAGCTGGGAAAGTCTGTTATTTCAAGCTTGACTTATCTTTACTGTGGACATAAAATATGATCAGGGAGTATGATGTCAGTGCATCCACTCTCAATAATTGATATGATGAATAATCTCAACCTTCCAACACCTTCTGTATCTCCCTACATCTCAAGAAACTTCATTCATCAGCCACGTTTGAAATGTTTAAGTAATCTCAGTGATGTATGGAACCCTGACACTCCCTTGTTAGAAATTCGTGCTACTAACATTCTATCAAATTAAAAAGCCACTGAGCTCTTGTGCATAAAATTATCATAAATTACCTTCTGAAGGTTCATTGCTGTTTGGAATGTTTAATTGCTCACTCAGCTGAACTTTAACAGCTCCGTATTATTAATCAACTTGTCAAAAGGTTTTTCATTATGTAGCCTTTAGATAGAATTGGGCAAGGTACAAACTTGTGCTTAAGTTGGTCTGATGGTAGCAAATTGCCAACAAATCTTGATAGAGTTTAGCATCTTTTGTTCACCAATTATGATATTTTTACAAAAGATTCTTAAGGAAACTGGGTTATTTTATAGTTTTCAATAAAGAAAATAAATTCCTTTTGAAAGTGGAGACTTCTACTGACCATTTAAGAGCCAAAGAAGGCAAGTGAATGAATGATGACACTCTACTGGTAAGTGATCTTTCATGTTCCTATTTAATTATGATGAGCATGATGGATAAACTTCAAAATGTTACCTACATTTCTAAGAGGAATTCTAATGTGGTTTTATAGTAATCTCTTATTGAAAAACAGGGTTTGGAGGAATAGGACATTTTAGATAATTGAATTGTGTTCAGTACACCTTTATAATGAGGCCAGCACTGTCTTATTACCAATGAAATATAGATTTTTCTTCATCTAAGATAACAAAACCATATCACATATTAAGAATTCCTACTGAGCTCTAGTTCCTTCAACTTCGAACTCCTAAAAATATTATTTATAGCTCATTGGACATAGCATTTCCATAAACTGAGGAATATTGAAAATTTTAATAAAACTAAGATAATCAAGAATTTACATGGTACATAATTTTTTCCTTATTCTCTCTTTCTCAATCTCTTTATTTTTTTTTAATCTCTTTAAATCTGCCTTTTTCAATATCATTCTCTCTGTAATTTTAAAAGAAAATTATGCAAATATTTGAAAAAAAGTAGCATGAAAAAACAGATTTTTCCCTTAGCAATGTATTTTCACATCCATAAGTGTTTTTCTAGAAACCCAGGAAATAAATAACATCCACCAAAGGAAGGAACCATATCACTTGGTGGTGGTTGTGGTTATGGTATTGGTGGCATTAAGAAGGGTAATACTTTGAGCCTCCTGATAGCATTGCCATATATAAGACTTATGCAAATGTCTACCTTCTATGCCCACAAAAGTAAAAACTGGAATTTCATTATGATGTTGGAGTTGAAATTGTAGGACCACCCTACAATTGCTAACTTTGCTAACTTTATTAAAAAGAACTTTGGTACTGAAAACTAATCCTTCTTGGTTGGGAAAGAAACTGACCTTGCCAGAAATTCTTCTTTAAGGAAATAATTTAGAGTGAGGTCTCGGTAGATGTGCTTTATTACTTTTCATGTGGCAAGGAATGGAAATAAGACACCCACCAAAACAAAACAAAACAAAACAAAACAAACAAACAAACAAAAACAATTCAGATGCAACTGGATTCTGAGATGACTAAGGATTCTTCTCCTTGCCCATATCCCTCTCCACCTACCCCTCAAAGCCAGCATAACATAATTTCATTAAAAATCCCCATGTCTAGCATGTGGTAACATTAAAACCAAAGACTTAGTAATTTACCCTATGCCTTCTCTCTTGCCATCATTGGCATCACCATTTTCTGTCCTCTCCTGAACTGAGAAAAGTGGTATGGTTAGGCAGTTAGGAAGGGAAAACAACTAACAAGAGTCAGAGAAATATTTTGCATTAATGAGAATGATACAAATGGATACTAGCAGACACTGACTAAACATTTGCACTAAGAAGGGAGGACTGTTTCTGAGATGTACATCATTTGTAGAAGTGATGTAATATCTCATCATCATAATCATGGTGTCAGGATTGTGCTGGCTGCAAGTAACAGAACATCTAATGAATAGTGACTGAAACAAAGTTTTATTGTTTTCATATAACAAGAAGTCAGGAGACAGGCTGCTGTTGATTCAGTAAATCAGAGATACCATTAAGGACTCAAGCTCCTTTTCTGCATTTTTGGTCCACTGTCTTTACTGTGTGGTTCTTTTGTTCATTTGCTTATTACCCCATAATGGGGGATGAGGATTTTTTCTCAATCAATTGTGTCAGCTACAAACTAATCATCTTTCTTTAGTGTTCATAAGATTAAATGTCATCAGTGAGGACTCTACTGTTTTTATTCAGTAAGTCAATTTTTCACTAAGGCCCCTATATTTAACAAAAAGATTTAGAGTTCAGATGAAAGCTTGGAAAACAAGATCTAATGACAGGTTAAAATAAACTTATTAAAGAAAAACTGAAGCAGGCTTTTCTATTCTCCAAGTATAAGAGAGACGACTAGGAAAATGTTGGCCAAATACATTACTTATTCAATATAGAAAAATGAAAATATTATTACATGCAGAAGAATTTACTATCAATGAAGATTTTGGAGTCCTGGAGATGTTGTTTGAAAATCTATAAGAACAGTTTACAGAATAACATATTTGAAGTAATCCTGTCAAACCTTGCTTTGAGTTAGGCTGCGAGAAATGATCTCTTGAGGTCCCAGTTCAACTTGATGTCTTTTTGGTCTGTGATGATAAATTTTTGTATGACTGAACTAGAATGCCTTAGGACTAAATTCCATTGAGTGATTCCAGTATCACATAAGAAAAAAAACCCTGGAAATTACCTCTTTATGCACAAGTTGCAGCAGCTGGTCTTTTCCCCCAAGCTTTGTAGTAACGCACACTGGAGAGTGGAGTGGAACTCATAGTGTAAATTTTTTTTAGTGCATGGATTATTGATTTAATAGATCATGACAATCTATTTTGTCAGACCTGCTACCACATGGGTTCTGAGTCAGCAGGCGGACGAGCCTTATGAAATATTTGTTGTGAAAAAAAATTCACTGCATAAGATAAAATTAAAGCTTCATAGTGTTATAGTCCACTTTCTGAGAAATGAGGTGACCATAACCCAAGGGCCAGAATCATTAGAAGAAAAAAAAGTAGTAATTCTGTTTTCTTGCTTTTGCTTCTGTCAACTGAATGACAAATTTTAGCCCAGAGGAAGGAAAAAAAAACACCCAACAAATTATGGGTCATTTAAGGATGTATAATATAAAGGATAGAATTATATCCAGTTTGATTGTTAGTTTTCAAAGATGAGGTTCCCTGCAAGACAGACTAATTTGGCTATTTGGTTGTAGGAAGTTTATTGAGTAGTAAAGGGAAGCAGGACTGGACAGAAGGAGGACTCAAATTGTAATAGATTTGTACCACCAGCTTGCAGGAAGTTCTGAATATAAGATATTACTTCAGAGGTATTCCAAGTATGGGCAAGTGTGTCGAACCTTTGTACCCTTGCAGTGATCAATCACTGGATGTGATCTGTCCCTGGAGAAAGGACATAAACTTGGTCAAACAGCTCTCTTTGGCCAAAGGCAATTCTTGGGGAAGGTAACAGTTGAGGAAAGAAATGACTTGAAACCTCAGAGGGATTTGGGCAGCACACCACAGACTCCAGTATAGTCTATCCCTCTGCCACTCGAATCAGCTTGCTTAATATAGTAAATTCACCCCATTTGGGAAGAGAAACTCCATTCTGATTGGTTTCTTTTCCTGGAAAAACTTTCAGGAGAAAGTTTGGAGAAACTCTAGTGCCAGTCAGAATAGCTATTTTCAAAGCTGTACCGAATAGTCATCCTTTCCCTTCCTAACTATGCATCCAAGATTTCCCCTCACCCTTGGTTAACAACTGGGCTGATCCAGATGGCTTACCTGGAAGGACCAGACTCTCATCTATCAGCCTATGGTCACCATGGTTTTCTCAGTTCAAGGCTGAAGTGAGGTGTCCATTAACTATTAAAATGGGCCACTAGCTTATCAGGAGATGTCCCAGTGGATCACTTGTGTCCCAAACATATTCTTCTTTGTCCTTTTTGTATAAAAATAGACTTGATTATCAGGACCAATTGTTATTGTTTGGAGAGTGATTACTTTCTTTACCTGTTGATCTCTTGATCAGAGGAGTCCAAAGTGACCAAGAGGCACCTGAAGCTTAAAGTTTTTTTTTTTTTTAAGCTTAAAGTTTAATGAGACTCTGGATGTATCCAGAAATGAACATCTCATTTTAGATTCTTCCCTATAAGACTCTTGTACCAACCATCACAGATCAGGATCCTGGGGAAACAGGTTTGGAGATTTGGATACAGATGTTGAGGAGTCTTAGGAACACCACCTATGAGGGAGCAAGGGCAGCAGACCTGGACAGCTAAGATGCTAAGCTGCAGTGTGGTTTCAATAACAGCCTCAGCTGATCTCACTGGGAGTCTTAAAACTTGAATGATCCTCCAGAGATTTCCCAAACTGAGGCAAAGGGCTCAAGCTTTGTAACCTTGTATTGACATTTCATTGGATATAGGCTGTCCCCAGGAGGAAACATAACCTTGGGCAAAACAATTTCATTTGGACAAGGGCGATTTCTATAGGGGGACACAGCTGTGATCTGTAAATCAGGAGAAAGAATGCCTCAGTTGTGAAGGGAGAATCTAGGGCGGTGCCATGGCATTATCCACTTTCATTTTGAATTTACTGCTGTACATTTAAGATAAAACTTTGATCTTAGGTCAGATGACTTTTATTCTTTCTTTCATTATGGATACTCAGTAAATCACTTTCAAATAAATAAACGACTGTAATGATTGTTTATAACATGCCAGCACTCTGCTATGTATGTTCTGGTGAAATGGATAAAGGAGGCAGGGATAGTCTACCTTTGATTTTGATGAGCACCATCCTCTTTCTGCCCCTAACTGAAAGAAGATGTACTGGGCACGCTATTTAAAACCTTGTATTTCCATTTTCTTAACTGTAAATTGAGAAGATCAGTGTTTGTCCTGCTTCACCTCAGGACTATGATTATCACAACAGTGTGTGGAAGTTCTTGGAAGATGTAAAAAATGTTTCATGACTCTGTATATAGAATTGTTATTATAAAAGTTAATATTTAACATACAATTAACACATAAGTGCTTCAATTGTGTTGGCTCTACGTGCTCTACGTGCCCTACGTGCCCCACAGCAGATCCCCATTTGGAAATGAACATTGGGGGATCCCTGGGTGGCACAGCGGTTTAGCGCCTGCCTTTGGCCCAGGGCGCGATCCTGGAGACCCGAGATCGAATCCCACGTCGGGCTCCCGGTGCACGGAGCCTGCTTCTCCCTCTGCCTGCTTCTCCCTCTGCCTGTGTCTCTGCCTCTCTCTCTCTCTCTCTCTCTCTGTGTGTGTGACTATCATAAATAAATAAATTAAAAAAAAGATGGAAATGAACATTGCAGTTTCATACCCTTGTAGCCTATTGAATTTCATTCCAATGTTATCCTTATATCAAACCATGTTCCAAAGCAGACATTTGGATGGTCTGAACACTTGGATAAAAATTTATAATTAACTAAATTCAACTGGGTTACTTTTATTTGTCATTTTAGAGTTAAATGTATTTAGTTTCTTACTATTATAATATTAATCACCTTATTTCCCTCCATTTTTCTTTCTAAATAATAATTATTTTAATTTTTTTTCGAATTTAATGAAAGACAAATACATTTTTATGTCAGTATGATAAATGTTGGTTGAGAATTTCATCTGAAAACTGAAGTCTCAATACTTATTAATATACAGAGAGAACTTGTACTTACAGGGGTTTGATACAGCTAGTTTAGACAACACCTGTCTTTATACTACAAGACTGACCAAATTCAAAGTCAATAACCATAATTAGACATTTAAAAACATGCAAAGCCCTGGGCCAGGTGATGGGAAGACAAATAAAGATGAATAAGATGTAATCTATGGTCTTCAGGGTCTTGTATTTAGTGAAATATGCTCACATTTTGTCAGGTATAAATATGAAAAATGCATTTACCCCATGTCAGTCTAGTGGAAGGGAGATAGAAGTAAATGACTTATGATTCAGACTAGAATAACTATTTCAAAAATCATTAAAAATTTGAATGTTAACTAGACTTATATGATCATTTAACAACATATGTGAGTATTGAAACATTATGTTGTATGCTTGAAATGAATATAATTTCATATATCAATTATCTACAAATTCAAAAAAGATAATATCAACAGCATTCTGGCTTTTTCTCTTCCAACTTTTAATATTCTTAGGAAGACTTGATTTCTTAGGATTTTGTTTGCTATCATCTACTTTATCTATCTACCTGCCTACCTACCTACTTATTTCTCTCTCTCTCTATCCATCTATCCTACCATCTATCTCTCTTATTATTATTAATTTACACTAATTATAACTAAGGCACTAAGTCATCCTGGTCCAGATGATTGTCACAAACATCTGCTTTTGAAAATTATACTTTGTCTAGATTTTTTTTTTTTACCAGCTATAATAGAGACAATTTCTCTGTGGTTTGGAAGGTAGTTTATTTTCTAAATCACCTTGTTTGCTAAATATTTGTCTGTGTTCCATTGAGGCTTTTACACATATCCCAAGTCCAAACTTTGTAGCAGCAACTAGAACTACCAAGCTAACCTCACTGTATATAGTAACATGGTGATTCAGAGGTTACTTTCAGTTTCATAGACCTTACAGGGTTTGGAAAAAATAAACTTTCTCAGAGGTGGTAAGAAATGAATTAGTGCACGAGCAAAGGAAATGCCTGTCATGAATGCATGGCCCTCAGAGGGCTAAGCAATATTCAATCTTTGTCCTTAAGTAGGTCTTGTAAAAGTCAAAAGGCAATAAAGTAAAAATCTGGAAGCAAAGTCTTGGCCACCCATGCTATTCATATTTCCCAGTGTTTCTACGAAGTAGTTTAGTGGCATCTATTAAACTGACAAAGAACAGGTTTTATTTTACCAGGCAGAAAAATTTTCTAAGGATATCAGCAATGAAACATGCATTGCAGAATTAAATAGCTTAAAATGAGCAGTTGGAGGGCAATGTAGAACACCTGGTAGACAGGTAAATCAGTGTAGAAAGATGTATAAGGAATCTTAAGCATCTACTCTACTAAGCAAATCCAAAACCTGGACTGGACCAAGAACCTAAGGACAAAACCCAAATATTTCATGGACTGTGATGATGAGTATATTCAATGTTTAAGAAAGTTCACTATTTATAGAACTAAGTATCAGTTATAGGTTATTGGCACTACATATACATTTAGCATTTATAAATGAGAACCTGTCAACTCTGCGTTGGCCACCTAAATAAAAGGAAAACTTAGGCATTGATTTCAGACAACTGATTTGGAAAATCATATTTAATTTTAGCAACTATTTATTGAATGCCTACTTTGTTGAGGGATTGTGCTTGGCCTATTAAGTTTTTTTCAAAGAGAAGGATAAGATAAAGTCAGTCAACCAGTGGTACATTTACCAGGTACAATGTAATGTATGCCACAAAATAGATGCAGAGAGTTTATAGATGCAGAAAGGCAAATTATGAGAAATTTCACGAAGGAGGCAGCAATAGCATTTTGACAGTTAAATGAGAGATAGGGTAGGGTGGTAAGAAAATGTTCCTGGATAAGAGAATAATAGTAAAAGCCAGATTGTTTAGGTTGAAAATGAGAGATATATTTGGGAAATCAGGAATAGATCATTTTGCTTGGTTTATAGAACACTTACAGGGTGATAGGTATTTAGCCTGGAAAGGAAGTTTGGTGATATTTTCAAGAGCCTTACATTTCAGGATAAGAAATGGCAAAAGAATAAAAGTGGGGAGATGAATTTGAGACTAATGCAATTAATACAAGGAAAGAGATGATGAGGATCTGAGCTAGAGTACTGGGAAAGGAAAATGAAAGGATGTAGTGAATGGGAAAATATTGAATGGGTAGATATACAGGATTTAGTTAACTAATTGTAGGAGTGTGGAATAAGGGAAAAAGGGAACTAAGAAAAAAAACAATGCTTTGCTATTTGGTGGTGGATTGAGATGTTATTATATTTTTGTTTTGTTTTGTTTTTTAGAGAGAGTTCTTGTGAGGGGTCTGGGAGGGGCAGAGTGAGAGAATAAGAGAGCGAGAGAGAGAGAGAGAGAGAATCTTAAGCAGGGTCCATGTCCAGCATGGAGCCCTACACAGGACTCATCTCACAACCCTGAGATCATGACCTGTGCCAAAATCAAAAGTCCAATGCTTAATTGAATGAGCCATCCAGGCACCCCATTATGGGGTTTCATGAGTCCATTCTGATATAAGGCTCAACTGGTACCAGGAAGAAGCAATCTGGACTTAGAATGATACCAGTGTGGATTGAGGAGTTGTTAGTAAAGCTATTAAAGTGATAAGGTACTGGAAAATGCAAAATGGGAAAGGATGAAGAATATACAAGCTTGAGCCCTGAAGAATGTCAAACATCCAGATTTAGAGGAGAAAGATGAACAGATTAATTCATGAGCCAAGGTCAAATAATTAGGGGGAAAATGAGAAAAATAAATATCAATCTCTTCTCGCTTAGGCTAGCCTTAATTACTGATAGCCTAAGAGTACACTGAAGCGGTTTTGTGAAATCTACCAGTAATTCTCATTACTTACTGTTTAGAAAATAATAGAAACCTAGATCCCACTGTCAGGAGTAGCCAGTGATCTGGCTATGAATTACTGGATCATGATAGGCTTGCTAGCTAAAATACAGTTAAATTTGATTTCAGATAAACAATGAGTAATTGCAAATACTGCATAGGACATGCCATGCTTACACTAAAAATTATTTATTGTTTATCTGAAATTCAAATTTAACTCCCTGTTCTGTATTTTATTTGCTAAATCTGGCAGCCCCAGTCATTGTCTCTTTTAGACACTGTCTGTGTGTTACCTAAAAGAGAAGTAATGTAGTTTTGACTAATGGTCATTGGAAACCAATATATTCTCCAAGAAGTTGTCCTTTGAAAGGAGACTTACAAATAGGGCTTGCTGGCCTTCGGGATACCCTCCCTCTGCTTTTTACTACCTCCCGAGATATGAACAATCTACCAACCCCTAACAACTGCTTAAAATACATGGCCTTATTGGTATTTATGTTTTGTGAAGAGATTCTGTTCTTATCTACTAGCAAAAATTCAATCTTCTAGCTATATGCTTATTTCTGGCTTTATTTATAACAGTGGTCCTTAACCTGAGGCCCTTGGAACTCTTAAGTGTTGTACATAGGTTTGTGATCCTGGACAATTGTTTTCTGAGAAAGAATGCATAGTTTTGACAGCTTTTGTAAGAGCTCAGAATCCTAAAAAGCTTAAGAATCATTTTCTTATGAAGAGGACCCTTTATAGAGAGCACTGAATCTCAAGTAAAATTTGAAATCCTTGCCTGTTATAGAATCCACTTGTCAATTATCAAGATTCTTTTACCGCAAACACAAAGGAAAGGTCTGAATATGGTACCAAAAAAAAATTTAGATATGATTAAAGTACTAGCTTAAAAATAAGCTAGTACAAAATGCTCTCAGTTCTTTTCTATCTTAAAAGAAAAAGATAGGCTGAGATGTTGAATTTTCTGGAAACAATTTCAGCATCTGTAAAAGGTCTATACTATTTCTAAGTGCTGGCTACTCCCAGGTCTGACATGTGCCACCTTAATCAACACTTTGGTGCAGGCGTAATGGAAAACATGCTTTCTCTGCCATAACTCCAGCATAAGTTTCTGACATCAGCCAAATGGGACAGACAGTCTGAGTCCTGCGATAGACAGGCCTTCTGACAGCTAAATAGAGGACACCCTGCTCATGAAAGATAGCCTTTATAGATACCACAGCCTCCAAGTAAAAAACCCTCTCTTGGAATAGAGAAATTTGGCACAAGTTTTCCCAGAAACTATGCCAAAGGTCTTTAATACTAGAGGAAGTTCTCATAGTCACAAACTCTATTGGTTGGTCTACTCACACAAGTGCTTGGTGCTTTTCCATCTAATCAGACTTGAGCATGGAAACAGCCCAAGGTTCCTCTGGTGTTTATATTATTTCAATGGTACTTCCTTTGATTTACCTAAGGGATGTTTTGTTTTAATTAAAGTTTATGACCGAAGACGAGCTGAAAAAGTATTGAAGTGGATGAACATTGTTTATGGGTTTTGAATACAATTATATCAACCATAAAAATAGACCAAACAATTTTGCTTGTCCGCTAGAAATCAATTCTTGATCATGAGATTTCAGGTCTTCATTTTGTTTTCATTTAAAGTAATAAAAGGTGCTTGGTGATCATTAAGTGGAAAAAATTGTGAGGTCAGTAAATCTGGAAACTAACATTTATTAAGTTTCAGTGGGGAATGTAGTAAGACGATCTGATGTTGGTTAAATTATGGACTCTTTCCAGTTAGTTGGCTCTCCTTCCAAAAGCAAATGAACTAAAAATAAAATGACTTCCTTTTTGATGTCAATTATAAAGTGTGTATTTTTTCTTCTCTTTTTGTCTTTTAGGTTTTGATAAGATTTGGCAAGATAGTTGCTTATGAACCTATCTGACACCTGCCTCAGAAATCATGCCAAATGTCATAAGGTCATGATCCATTTCCTTCACACTCTTTACGCTTTTATGTACCAGATTCTTAAATTAGAAGCAAGAGAAATGATGTACTGGGTCATCCATCCTTGTTGAGGACTTTTATTAAAACCAAACAAGCTCTCCTGAGGCAAAATATTAGATTAAAATGGCTTCCAAAATATACCCACCAACTTGTTGGCAGGTCTTATGAGTCCCTTGTTACAGAATCTTGGTTCTTAGAATAAGATTTACAACTCCTGGGGCTTTCCCCTGTGTTTGCAAAGATGTTGAAAAATACAATAGTGGGGGCCCCTGCTTCAGGATTTCCAAATACACATGGACTCAGATCTACAGCCTCTCTATGCACTCCTCATATTCAGCAAATAGGGCAGTATAAATCAGGGTGTGATCTGTTTCTGGTCCTTCCTTGGGCACTAACATGAGTATTTCAGAGAAGACATCAGCATAGTGACAGGATTGCTGTTTTATTTAATATATGTCTTGCTTGAGGCATTTCTATTCTCCAAAATGAGTTTTTAAGGTGGGACTTAGGAGATAAAAGTATTATTTGTGAACATACAAACCATATCATGAAAACTAATTTAGTAAAACATTTGAGTTCTCCTTTTAACTAACAGCAAGGAATTTGAAGTAAAAGATTGGGATTCTATTTCTAGTTTCATTTTTCATTATTGTATGTTCTTAGTCAAGCCATTGACAGCTCTAAAGTAGGGATACTAATACTTCTTTGTGGGAGGAGGAAGCTGAGAGCTTCTTCTCTAGGGGAACATTGCTACGAATCATTTGGGTTCATTTTGTTGATGCAGTGCTAAAGGCTGTACCAGGTTGAAGACTGGCTCACACGTGAGTATGGCCTTTTTAGGCCTACTTGCCTCTGCCTCTTGAACTTGGATAAAGTTTCCTGTAGAGGCAATAGGCCATCTTTCATATTTCAACATGGCTGGTAAAGTGAGAGTGACTTGGAGGAAGTTCCCAAAGTCTAGCCTGAGATCCAGGGCAGGCACTCTCACTTATGTGATTTCTACTGCTTCTGACTGGCATGTGTATTTTGGACTGGAATTTTCTTCCACTGAAACAGTAAGATCTAGGGTTAGGCTTTGGATGGGGTGGGGTGGGGTTGGGGTAGGAGGTTTTAGAATTGCTTTGGCTGTACTGTAGTTGAATCTCCTTTGTTAGAGCAAAAGAAATCTTCCATATCTAGCCCAGAAGGCTAGAGTCCATGTCAGTGTTGAGGTCAAAGTCTCAGATAGTAATAAATAAATCATTCTTTGTTCCCTTGGGCATTCTTTTTTAAATTCAGACAACTTATGGAGAGATGACTGGTCTAGGACAGGACTTATGTATTTAGAATCTTATTTCTTGGCCATTTATTCTCAATAGATAAGTATCGGCTGGCATTCCATTTTGACATGATTTATACTTATCTTACAAGGTGGTTTACAAGATTAGTTGAAATAATATATGTCAAAATACATGCTTCAGGCACTATAAATAATTCTACAGTATTTTTTATTTGTCATTATTTATTGTAGGCATATTGTACAGGTGTATTTCTGCTTATTATTTATTACAGTGTATCATGCGAGGGAGTTGACAACTGTTTATTAGTCACAGGTCAGTTCTCCAGCTTCTTCCTTCTCTTTTTCTGAATTCACATTTTCCATCTTGCTTTTTTTTCTAGTTCTGTGAAGTTCATGTGTATATTTCCTGGGCTTTAAGGTTCTCTTTACACGTACTCAATGATTAGCTACTCCATTTCAGGTGCTTTGTGTTCCCAATTACAAAAATGTCTCTGGACTATGATTTTGCTGTTGTTCTCTGAAGAGAGAAATGTCTTTTCTCATTCTTTTTTATGTCTTTGTTCTGTTCACATTGCTGCATAGGGTGCAGATATCTGCCCAGGCTTGTGTTTACCTTTTTAAACTCAGACTGCCTTCCCAACACCACACTTTCCAGGAGACGGAAAAACTGAGTGGGAACAATGCCAGGAATTCATCTAGCACAAGCCCTCCTGCTTACTCTTGTATTGCTGTCTCTGCTGTCATCTTCATGCCTCAATTTTCATTAGCTACCCCTAATTCACTCATTTAGGATTCTTATTCCTATTTTAGGCTGAGGGTAGGGATTACTGAGCCTTTATATGCTGGCTAACCCCTACTTTCCTATTTGTTCCCCCTGCATGAGTAGATCACTCAGCAAATTTTGAAGGTTATCCACCCTTCAAGGACCAGTGAAAAGCTCTCTTTCGTGTCAATATTAATTTCTTTCTTTACCTTACCTTGACACCATGTTTATATCTCCTTACACCACCTACCACTGTTTTTCCTGTATTTCTGTATGGCTTTGTCTCTTCTATGACATTGTGAGTTTGTGAAAGTGTGGCTTCACCATACTCATCTTTGTGTAACAGAGAACACTCATACCATTCCTGGTAAATGAATAGTATGCAGCGAGGGATGTATGCAGTTGGTTTGTGTTGAAATGCTCCTTTCTAAACACACACACACTCACTCACCAGTACCTTTCTCTGGAAGGCTCTTCATCTGCCTTTTATCTACTTCATGTGTACTCATCCTCCCTCTTTCCATTTACATAGTACTTCTGCAGGTATCCCCTGGACTAGGTTAAAGGTCCTTAAGGTATACTCTTTTAGGATATGTACTTAAAGCTCTAAATAACATTCGATGCACTTAAAAATTATTTGTTCAATATCTATTTTATCTGCTAGACAGTAAACTCCAAGTTGACAGAGGCAAGACATTCCTGCCTTATTCACGACTTTATATCTCGCATGGCACAACAATCTATTGCTTCAGCAATGGAAATAAACCCACTATTTATTTTCTTCTAATTATTATTATTGTTATTAAGAAGCTATTCCTTAATGGATGGAGCACAGAAACTAGTATCAAATTTTCAGGATTTGTGTCACAGCTTGGTCACAAGTTATATACCCTTAATCTCTTTGTTTCTTAAATTCTTCATGTTTAAGATTACAATATCTACATTGAGGGGTATGGTCCGGATTAAAAGAGATAATGTGTATTACTTGGCACAGTACCTTGCACGTGGAGGCACTTCACCATTTAGCTATCCTTATGGAAGAAAGGACAGAGGCAGATAATATGTGAAATTATTGAAAACTCTTTCCTTTCTAGCCCACCTTTTCAAACCAAGGTGAAGGGCCATTCAAGAGTGGTGTATGTTCATTCCAACATTCCAGGTAACCTTCTCTCTTGGGAGGGTTAGTATTTCCATGAGCCGCCTTTATGGGCCTAGAGCCTTGTGTGGCTGTGAGGTGTGAGAAGGAGCCTTCCTAACACTGGGGTCCTGTGATGGAGACCTGGAGTACTTTCTGCTGCTCCATGACTTCCTTCTGAGATCATGCCTCCCAGAGAAAGCACTGAAATGAGCCTATCAGTACTTTTTTGCTTCCAAGGATGAATATTAGAATTGAGGTAGCAGCATCTTTGAGCAAATGACTATACATGCATAAGATTCTCTCTTACGCTGCTTTTCTATAACTTTCATCCATGTTGCACTGGGTTGTTTTTATAGCTGCAGCCAACACCAATATCCTTCTGTTTCTTTGTTTTCTTGACATTTTACCCAATCAATTATGAAGTAAATTGCTCTTTGCTCTCAAAATGGCATGGCTTTCTTTCTTTTGAACAAGCTTATGAAAATGTCAGAAATTGTTAAAGGAAGTGAAGAAACAAAAAGCCACAGAGGAGAAATGTGGCTTTTATGTTTAATTGACATACAGCCTGTCATTTACCCTAGTGATTTGGAATTGTGTGCATTAAGGGTTAGAGAAATTCCCTTTTAATTTTTCACACACCTTTTCTTTTCTCATTTGGTCCCTTTACGGCCTTGTTAGGGGGTGGGGCAGTTATTTTTAGACCCATGTCCTAGATGAGGAACCAGAGACTCAGGGACTCCCTCAAAATCTTAGGCTCTAAACTTTCAGATTCCCTGGTTCCTAGACCCAGCCCCATTTAATTGTCTTTTCATGTCCCAGTTTCTTCATCTGTAAAAGAATAACACTTTTATCTCGGGGTTCTTGTTAGGATTAATTTAATTAGTTCTGTAAAAACTGTGCTTTGCACATCATGAGTGCTCATTAAGTATCAGCTAGTAATATAATACTGTAAAATAATATTAGTAGTGAAGTTTAAATGAGATAACCCATGCAAAACTCTTAGCACATTTTGTGATGAAATAGAAGCACTTAATAAGTGTTTAGAATACTTTCAGTATTATTTTTATGTTTATTTTGTTGGTTATGGTGATAACATATAATCAGATGAATTATTGGTTAGGGACTAGAAGACTGAGTTTGAGTCTTTCCCTCCCTACAATGCTGGTGACAGCACTCAGCACTTTTAAGCTTCTTTTAATATTGTATATTTTTATATTTTTAAATAAACTTCTATGTGTGGATTAAAGACCTGAAAACTCATCAGTTGGGTAATTTGATAAAAGGTCATAAGAGGCCATGAATGCTATTTACCAATTCAATAACTGCCCTAAAAAAATAGCAGTGTTTATTCTTTCTTTTCTTTTCTTTCTTTCTTTTCTTTCTTTCTTTCTTTCTTTCTTTCTTTCTTTCTTTCTTTCCTTCTTCTTTCTTTTTATTCTTCTTTTTTTTTTTTTTACCATTGTTAGGTATCATTTTATGTGTAGAAGTTTTGGAGAGCAGTTGAGGACATATGAGGAAAGAGGCAGCTGGTGATAACAGACTTTAGGCTTGGCAGCCTTGCCTTCAACAGATAGCCTTCTTCTCCTCCCTGTTATATGCTCCTGAGCTTTGGCTGCATAGGCATATCCTGATATGAGGTTTGTTCAGGAAGTGAAATGTTTTAAACCAAATGAAATTATTGACCATATTAAATCAGTTTTTAAGTTTTGCCTGTTATTAGCCACCACATTCTAAGAAACTGATTTCATATAAAGATGTGAACAATGCCTAATTTTTTTTAAAATTTGGGTTTGATTTCAGAGCTTGATTTCTTTGTCTTTTGAATATCAAGAAGTTTTTCTGATAATTAAATGTAGCCAATGTACACCAGGGTTTTGACTATCAGGCCTAAGTTTTCAGTATTTTAGAAAGAAATTTGATAAGCCCTTTGTCCTTGCTTGAGGTGTAAAGTATGATAAACTTGGCAAAATAACCTCCCCAGGTCTTACTACCTAACTCAAAGATGAATAGTGATTTTTAATATCTCTAGCAAGCTCACTTTGCTGCTGGATTGAGCAAAGTGGATTTAGCTGCTAATGTCGTCTGCCTCTCCAGGCCTAAATGTCTATGTCTTTAATTCCCAAGTGTGAAGGTCCAGTTCGCAGTATAGCTAAAAAGAGCTTTCTGGCATGTAATTTTAAATATCTTAGATTCCAATCTGAAATATCTAGTGCAGTTGTCCAGACAGGTCAAATTCTTCAGGCAATTGCCAAAGCACATGTCTGTTTGTGATGTGTAGACACTGTTTTCATACGATATCACCATAGTTAGAGGGCATCTTCAGTGCCTTCAACCGTGTTTAATGTCAGCCTATTTGTCTGAGAGTCCAGCTGTTGAGTGGAAGTTTACATTTGTCTCCCCTAGGGCTTTCAGAGTAGTCAGTATAAAGTCCGGAAAAAAAAAAAAAAATGAAGGGTAGATTGTTCTTAGCATGCAGGAAGGAAGTTGTCAGGCGGAAAGAGGATATGGGTCTGTTTGCATGCAAGGGTCAGTATTTGCTGGCTAGATATTTCCGCTGTGTCCACACGACAAGAAAATCCTCAGTTTCCTGTGCTGGACAAATAGCAGGAAAGGGTGTGAGGGTTATTGAATGACATTATCATGTTATAGCCTCATGGGTGAGGAAAGCCTGCTTATCAAAACTGATAGCAGCACAGGGCTTGTTTGGGAGGAGACCCAAGGTGCTGGAGTCACATTGAGTGTTTTTCCTCTTGGGTACTTTGGATCATTTGGCTTTTGCAGACCTGACATTCTTCCTCTCAGATAGAAGGACTGTTCTTACTCACTGGAAAGTTACTATCAGTTCCATTATTTGTCATCTTCTCTCCGGCAAACAATTCAGGTAGAAAGGAAATAAGGAACTCAGGCTGATGGGCAAAGTAGAAAATATCAAGACCTGAAACTCTCACCCACCCCTCCCCACACCAACTTCTTTTTATGTTTAGCCACAAATGCTCGTTCATACTCGGATTTGTTCAAGTGTGGAACTTGTTAGTGCAAAGCTCATGTCCAGTAACTTCCAGGGCAATAGCTTAAATGAGAGCAAAGGTTAAAAGTACGACTCACTCTGCCACCTTAAATGTTACAGGTGTAAAAGCTCATTCTTAATATGGAACTCTGCCAGATGGAGGAATACATGGGTAATATCTATAGTCCTTACTGTAACTCTATTTAAATCATGATTTAGAAGTGTAATTGGGCATTTATTAATTTGATTATGATTAATTAGTGATTACCACTTTTAGCAATTACTAAAACCCCAAATCAAGCAGTGTGATATATAATGAGTAATTGTAGGTGCTTTCTTACCAGTAACCTACTTTTTACAACATGCAGTTTTAAAATTTGGATTCTGGACATTTTCAAAATTGGAGAATATCATGAACAAAACAAATTGGTTAGAGTGATAATATTTGCTCTTAATAAAGGTTAGTCTTATTTTTTGAGAGAGAGAGTGCACACACACATGTGCAGAGGGAGAGGGTGTGGAAGGGGGCAGAGGAAGAAGGAGAGAGAGAAAATCTTAAACAGGCTCCATACCCAGCATGGAGCCCAACAACGTGGAGCTCAGTCCCATGACCCTGAGATCATGACCTGAGCCGAAATCAAGAGTCAGGTGCTTAACTGACTGAGCCACCCAGGCGCCCCTCTTCTGATTTTTTAAATTCAAATTCAGTCACAAACTCTGATTTCCAAGCAGAAATATTTAAGTCCAATAAAAAAAGAATAGATCAGGGCCTATTTTCAAGGAGAAATCTTGTACTAAAAATAAATAATAGGAAGAATTAATCTTCTGAGAAACACATCAAAGAGAATTGAATTAAATCTTTAAAGGAAATAATAAAATGACTAACAGATAACATTGCAGAATATTAAAATGCCAATAGAATAGGCTTTCAAAAACACTCTTTGGAAAGATATAGCAAGTCTTTAATGACACTCTAGGGATGAAGTTTGTAGTTTATCTTGAAGTTGGGGAATAATTTATTTTCTTATGTTAATTTAGAGGTATCCGTTCCTCATATAGATTTACCAAATTAAACATTCTATGTGGGCCGTAAGGAATTCTAGTAAATTCATAGTCAAGTTACATAGTTTTTAAATTTATAGAGTAAAGAAAAAAATAATGATTGTAAACAGATTTTTAAGGTAAAGTTAGTTACCTTCATTAAGTACCAAATTTTTCTATGTCACCACTGAGAAAACTGATATGTTTTTATACTCCAGGTATGAAAAATAGTCACAAGGTTTTCATATATAGTTGTTTGTCTATACTACAGTCAGTTGAAGCAGCCAAAAATCAAATAGGTATCTTTAGAATGTTTATCCTAATTTGTTGCTCTTCCTATTTGGGGGAAAATCTTGTTAAGTTTTTAGTAAGTCAATGAGATGTTTTTTCAGCACCCTATCACTATGTGATTTTTCTGGGGCTTGTGTCTTCTCGTTGACATAAGGGGTTACAGATAACTCTGTCTACTTACTGAAATATAATGTGTTGTGAATGTTCCATGCTCTGTCCTTGTGGATGTCTCCTTCCTATTTCTAGGTCTGTGGGAATTCTGGGAAGGTGGTAGAGAAGCATCAGGTGTTATAGGAGAAAAGGCCTTCAATTGTCTTAAGGTACGTGAGAATTCAGTAACTGTTCCAGAGGTTGTTTATGGTATTTTAGTATTGGAGTCCCTGTCATCATTTTTTCTGCCTGGCTTCATTCCCAACCTTCTAGGCCTTTTCCACTTCAAACATTTTCTACACACTTCTCAGCATTATTTTGCTTTCTGAGAACTCTGACTATGTCAATCCAGCTTCTCAAAGACCCCTCGAATGCTTTTCTTCACTCTTTAGCTTGACTGCTGACTGCTACCTTCAAAACTCTCTAACACTGTTCCCACATTACCTGTCTGTCCTCTCCCCAAGGTCACAGCAGTATGTCCTGTGAAATGGTAAAGCAGTCTGGGAAGAAGGCCCTGGCCATGGACACTTCTTTGTTAACCTAGCCATGTTACCCCTGCTTATTTGCATCTAATTCCCAGGTAGTTGCAAGCTAAAGGAGGAGCTCTGAGTCAGAGCCTGCTTGGTCTATAGGCCTTCATGTGATCTGAACCTTTGCATACAAGTAGTAGGAATATATACGTTCAATAGACATTTTCATAAGCAATTTTTCTCTTTTTTAGCTTTAATGTCTTCCCATATTGCATTCATCTGCATAACAGTAAACACATGCCCCGACAGAAAGTTGCAGGCAGGGATATTTATTTATAACAGATGGCACAAAGCAGGAGCATGATGAATTGGTGTGTGGCTCCTGAACTAGCAGGCCCATAAATAAAGTATCCTCAAAGCTACTTTGGGGATCTTGCTTGCTCAGAAGAAAGAAAGGAAAGATGATGCTCACAATTTTGTTGCCTTATATAATATAATCCCAAACATGTGCAATTTAACCACATGCAACCATAATTTTATAACTGAATTTTTTCATCCAAAAATCTGTTCATAGGTAGCATTTCAGACCTATGACATAATTATAGCAATAACAGTTTTCCTTTCTTAGTTCCTCTGTGTTTATTGATTTAAAGACTCAATGTATCTTAAAAAACATAGAGTTACAAACTGATAATGGTCTAAACAAGACATAGACCAATAACATTTATTTAACGCTTTGCTTAAAACCTTATGTGTTGATAGCTAAAATGATGAGATTATTTCCAAGAACACACTTAATAAGATACAAATGTTGAATTTTGAATAATTTCTTGAATTTTGAATAATTTTGTTGCTTTCTCAGTATAAGGTACACTAGATAGTGAATATAAAGGCCAAGTTTAGCACACATTGTGAATGCAAATTATTTTTTTAAAGGATTTGAGACTAAGCATTTTTGTTTTTTCAACTTTAGGGTTTCATTATTAGCCTTGTTGTTATTTTGAAAATGTCTTGAGATTGAGATTTAACAGTTTTATCAATTCTGCACAAATGCAAGGAATCACATATTTTTACAGAATTGTATGTATATTTATTTCTGTGTGTATGTATATGTGGATATGTGTATACATGCATATATGTGTGAGTACATATATGTATGCACATACATCAGTATGCAGGAATACATGCATGTGTATATGTTTGTATATTTTAACATTGGAAAAACTGCTGTTATTTTGATGGTGGAAAAAACAAATTGATATGGAGAAGTATTAGCCAGAGAGGACAAATTTCTCACTTTTTGGATATATAAACTATACTTAAATCATGCTTTCATGAACAGATAATATTTACTATTATGTTTGAATTGACAGTTAAGTGAAACACATAATTTGACTCAACAAAATTTCCAGTTTGGGTTCCTTTTTCTTTAGCAAGGGGAAGGAACATCAGAGGCTTATTCTTTATAAGTTAAAATATGCTAAGATTCTAGAGGCATATCAGTCCCTACAATCACAAAGTTAAATTGCTATAAGCCCTTTGCAGATTTTTAAAAATTTTTATTTATTTATTTGAGAGAGGGAGACAGCATACAAAAGTGTGAGAGAGCAGGGGTGGAGGGCAGAGAGAGAGAGAGAGAGAGAATGAGCAGAGGGGAAGGGTAGAGGGAGAGGGAGAAGCAGGCTCAGGGCTTCATCCCAGGACCCCAGGATCATGACCCCGAGCTGAAGCCTGACACTTAATGGACTGAGCCACCCAGGCAGCCCAACCCTTTACAGATTTTTAAGAATTTTTGCTAGAGGCATAATAAAGGATAGTATAATCCAATGATAATTGAAAGGTGAAAGCAGAATTATTACAGAAAGAAAGGGTGAAGACAATATTTTAAAAGTTTCTTTGTTTACTGGACAAATGTTTATTGCACATCTATAATGTTTTATGAAATGTTAGGTGGCACTCAATACAAAGATGCATAAGAAAATCTCGTTGGGGAGATAGATAACTATAAGAGAATGTGACAGAGGTGCAATGGCGATATTGAAATTGTATTATGGGGTCAGAGGAATAACATCCAATCCAGCTCAGTGAGCAGGGTGTAAGGAAGAATGTCCTCTTTTTCAAATATATAGAACTGGAATGTAGCTAAATGCCTCTTATTGATGTTTCTTGGGAAAAAAATAGTAAAATGGCTATGAATTATTTGTTCTTTGAGTTGGCTAAGTATATAAGAATGATTTGTGGTATGTTTTTGAAACTAATAGTTTAAAAAAATTTTGAGAGTGCTTTTAAGACTAGGGCTTTTACGAGATAATGCCTTATAAAACACTTGGCATACTGGCAGCACATAGTAAGTGCTATAAATCTAAGCTGCTATTATTATTATTACTATAATTGTTATTATTGTCACTAGTTATATGACTAATACCACTTAGCCTACTGCACACATTTGTGGTTAGAAACAATGAGGTAATAGTAAAGAGGAAAGTGCCCTTATTAAACTTTGTAAAAATAGAAGACATTTTCATTAGTTAGGGGTATGATCAGCTGTAAGAACCAGAATAGATAGTAGCTCAAAAAAGTATTTATTGAGTAGTTCTTTTTGTTTTTGTTGTTGTTGTTTTGTATTGTTTTATTTTGTTGATCTCACATACAACAAAAGCTACAAAGGATTGCTTCTGGCAATGATGTAGTAGCTTTACAATGTCAGGGCCAACAACCCTGGGGTTATCTTTCCTTTTTTCGTACTCAGTTGACTCATTGGTAGAGCATAACTATTGACCTCCACGCATCCTGTCTGTATTTCAAGCCTCAAAAAAGGGGGAAAACAGTTCTTTGTGACACTTTGTGTTTTAATTCTGGAAGGGAGGCTTTTTTAGCAGAACTCTGCCAACCTTTCATTGTAGAGAACTGACCCATGGGTGCTTACTTATAAAGGGCTGGGAAATTGAATATTCAACTTTCCAGTTTTTAGAGTAGAGGAAGGCGAAGAACAAACTTTTGAGTGTACTAATATACACTGTCTGACATGATGTTTTATGAATATTGTAATGTATCAAAAATGCTGGTTTGCATTTTCATAGTCATGACTCAAATCCTGTGTCTGGATTAACTGCTTTAAGTCTAATCAGGTCTCTAGAAATGTTTTCTCTGTATTTGTTAATTCTTTGGTAGACCAATTAGCTGGAATCTTGGACAAACTATAATCTTTTTTAACCTTTATTTTTAAAGAAAAATATGTTAATAAAATAAACATATCTTTCATAAAGGAAACTTACAGAGTATGTCCATGTATTGCATGTATATATGGCAGTCTTTTATAATTTCTTAATCTGTAGCTCTATATGAGTTTTCTGGTATTCAGTTTAATACCCTCAAGTCTTTACAAAATCCTGAATGATAGATTTAATGGAAGCAGTAAGGTCAAGTATTTGAAATGTGAGCACTCCTGGAAAATCCAAAATCCATTGTTACTATATTTTACTTGCTAGAACAGCAAAGGTCCAAAACCACATTTTGGAAATTTTTAAACAATAAAATATGTATATGTGTGGTGCTTCACCCCCCTCCACCAGCAAACCAAACACATATGAATGAAAAAGTGAGGTTAATTTATATATAGCCCATACTAATTGTCTGTTTGTACTGGTTAATGGAAGTTTTGTGCATATTAATTTACATTTGCTAATAATCAATCTATCACACCTGATAAATCACTTCATGTGTGTACATGTTCTCTCCCCAACTAGATTATGTACTTTCATTTCTCTTTCACATATCTCAGACTAATGATCATGGCCCTTCTTTCCTTTTTAACCATTCTGCATGCTGCTTACTTTTTTTTTTTTTTTTCATTGTCTCACAATACTTTAGCTCAAGGTTAGCTTAATATAGAAATAGCAAACAGAAAAGTGCCAAAGGCTCCAGGATATACTTTCCTGGGAAAAGCAAGCTGATGCTTTTATTTTATTTATTTATTTATTTATTGCTCAATCTCATTTGCATTTCCTCACACCAGAAAATAGCATAGTTTGTGTAGACAATTGTCATTTATAGATATAGGCAGAGTCTCATCTTCCTAAGGCAGTAAAAGAGGATATTGAGGCTATTAGATATTCATGATATTAACTGGCCTAAAAGACATGATTTATTGCCAAAATTCGAGTCAGTGCATTGACACTTATTCCCTTTTATCCCTTTAGCATATATTTCTTTCTTATCAGGAGCTAAATTAAAACAAGAAGTTCTCAGAAGAATGATGTCATTGTAACATCTTTTAATCAGGTAGTATGTAATTTTGTCTCTAGCCACATGTGCCTCTGTTACTAAGAAACTAAAATCAGTAGTTTTCAGGGTATGTACAAATATCCAATATAGATAAGTAGACTATCTCTGCCTCAGACTTTGGGAATCTATTCAAGAAGAAGAGACCTAACCTCTCCTAATTTGTAAACTCAGCAATCAAATGCAGGTAACTTGGGGATACTCTAAGGGATGGAATTAAATTTGTAGTATTGTGATTATCAGGATGAAGAAGGTCAGAAAGAAGAAATTTGTTGTACTGTTTTTGCTAATAACAGAGGCATTAAATCCTAACATTTGACCCTGGTTAAGTCTATTTACTCTTTTGGATCTACATTTTCCTATCTAACATGGATGTTTGTATTTCTTTGCTATTCCAAAAGGCTACTGAGAAAATGAAAGTGGAAATCCCTTTTAAATACTGAATATACTGAAAAGCACTTTTGTTAGTCTCAAATTGTGCCTCCTAAAATATAGGAGGTATGTCCTAAAATATAGTCAAATGTTTGTCATCTGTAATCTTTGAGATTATTTCCTCTAGTACTTTATTTGATCAAGTGGATTGTACAGGTGTTTAGGAAAGAATAAAGATGACTATATATGTGAGTGTGTGGAATTATATATATTTTATTTTGTGGTGCAAATGTTATTCTTCTGTACCTCAATGGGTTAAGGACTTAGGATTCTAATCTAATTTGACATGCTCCGTTGTTTTTGACCTTTTTCTCAGAAACTGTTTAGTCAATCCAATGCTCTGATGGTCTGTAAGAGTTTTACTCCTTTATGGAACCTCCTAGACATAACTGCTTAGAGAATTTGCCTGCCTGAACTTTAATTATCAGCTAAATTGGAAAGATTAAATTCAAAAGCAGCAGAAAAGTATGATAAAAATAAGTTCAGAACAAGTTGAAATTCTTCTGATTTTGAAAACTGTCTTGATGGAGGGAAACTACCATACCCTTTAGAGTGCATGTGTACACAACTGTTTCTTGGGATATAAAAAAGGTAGGACACATACTACAAGAAGGTAGCTGTGATCATGTAGTGGCAGTGGGAAAAGAAAGTTTTCATAGTCTAAAAAGCAATATATGCAGGTGATTTCAGGAAAAAAATTCTCTAAACACCCCTTCTCTACTGTTACTTATTTCTGTTTTTATCTTTATCAATTTTTCTTTAGATCTTCGGATACCCACTGATATTTTGCATTTTTATTTATTTGTTTTTATTTTTTAAGATTTTATTTATTTGAGTGAGAAAGGGACACAGAGAGAGTACACATGAGTGGGGTGGGGGTAGAAGGACAAGCAGACTCCCTGCTGAACACAGAGAAGGGAGCCCTAGGCAGGGCTCCATCCCAGGATTCTGAGATCATGACTTGTGCTGAAGTTGGAGGCTTAACTGACTGAGCCATCCAGGTGTCCCTTTGCATTTTTAAATCAGTCTGATTTCTCTTTTCTCCAGATATCTTATGTATTAGCCACTGATATCCTGACATATAGTATTGAGTATAGTACAGAGTACAGAGATCCATCAAGTTCCTCTGAATTGGGGCACCTGGGTGGCTCAATTGGTTGAATGTCTGCCTTTGGCTCAAGTCATGATCCCAGAGTCCTGGGATCGGGTCCCGCATTGGGCTCCTCGCAGGGGAGAAGAGCCTCCTTCTTCCTCTGCCTATGTCTCTGCCTCTCTCTCTGTGTCTCTTATGAATAAAATAAAATCTTAAGAAAAAGTTCCTCTAAACTTTGCTTTTTTAAGGGAAATTCCTATAATCTTATTTATGGTCATATTGGTTTTGGCTAATAGAATGAATCAGAAATGACTGTGTTTCCTTCTAAGCCTAGGCCTTGAGAGGTCTTTGTACATCTTATCTTCCTTATAATCTTCCAATCGCCTGTTAGATGATGAGAGACATGGCTCATTCACCAACCTCTCCCTTGTCTCAGCCAAGAGCTGGCATGCAAATGAAACTATCCTAGACCAGCAATCCCTGGACAACCCATTCACTGACTATAGATGCATGAGGGTGCCCAGTCAAGGTCCGCTGATCCTGGCCCATATCAGCACAAGTTCTCAGCTGATCTAAGACTCATGAGCAATTATAAATATTCATGTTTTAACTCACTGAATTTTGGGGTGGGATTACCATAGAGCAATAGCTGATGGGAACAATATAATTCTCTCGGGGATCCCTGGGTGGCGCAGCAGTTTGGCGCCTGCCTTTGGCCCAGGGCGCGATCCTGGAGACCTGGGATCGAATCCCACGTCGGGCTCCTGGTGCATGGAGCCTGCTTCTCCCTCTGCCTGTGTCTCTGCCTCTCTCTCTCTCTCTCTCTCTCTCTCTCTCTCTGTGTGTGACTATCATAAATAAATAAAAATTAAAAAAAAATTACTCAGCTATTAAAAAAAAAATTCTCTCGAATTTTCCGTGGCCTGTTTAGTTTTTTAATTACTAGTAATATCCTTTTAAAAAATACCATTTTACTATTAATTTTCTATTAGTCTTACCTCTGCAATGTTTTTGAATCTCTTTAAAATACCACACAACTAGATTTTAAAAGTACAATCTGAGCATCTTTTTAGTTCGTTTACTTTCATTGTGATTACTGATGTGTGTGCACGCGTGTATATGTTTATAGCATCTTTGGTGATTTCTGTGGGCATTTTTGTTTGTTAGAAACAACAACTTATTGTTTCTTATAAACTTCTACTTATTGTTTCTACTTCCTTGCTTTATATTGGATTGACAAAGTTTATTTTTCCTATTTTCTTCCCTACTAGTTTGTTAGAAATACTTTCCATTTCTCTTAGTAGTTATCCTGACATTTTTAATGTACATTGTTTGACTTACTCTAAGGGTGATCAATGTATCTTTCTTTCAAGCAACATAAGATCATTGGAGAAAAAAAAAAAAAGATCATTGGAGTATTTTAACTGGTTTTAACAACCCCATCTAACATGCTACTATTATCTAGCATTTTGGTACAGACTTGGTTTTAGCTCTACCTTTTAAATAAGTGGTCATTACTTCTGACAGTCCATGTTTATTCAGGTTTTCCTAAATATTTATCTGTTAACTTGATCACTGTTGCTTCCTTCATTCCATTTTTTTTCCTTATGTAATTTCCTTATTTCTGAAGTCTAAATTTTGCTAGTTATCTTAAGAAGGATCTGTGAATGGCAGACCATTACAGTTTTTGTTCATCTGAGGAACATTTTTATTTTGCCCTTACCCTTAAGAGTGCAGCTGGGCATGAATTTGGAGTAGTTATTTTCTTCTAACACTTTGAAGATATTATTTAATGACTATAGTTGTCATTGAAAGGAATTTGCTGTGCTTGTAATGGATAGTTCCATATACACACTCTTTTCTTTGGTTGCTTCTCAGACTTTTTGATAATTTTGCAATTTCTCTAGGAATGTGCCTACGTGCAAATTTATTTTCACATATCCTCAGGACTAGTGTTTCTTGAATCTGAGTTTTCTTATCTTTGTTTAATTTTAGAAAAACTCTAAGCTATTCTATCTTTGGGTACTATCTCTATTCCATTTAGCTTATACCTCCTTTGGAAAAAAATATAAATATATATATTTTGTCTATTCCCTCAAGCTTTTATGTATTTTTTTTGTATGTTTCACTTATTTTTTTTCCTTTTACTCTCTGTGCTAAAATCTTGGTCATTTCCCAAGATTTATGTTTTGGGTCACTAATCAACTCATATTTATGTCTAACTTTTTACTTAACTCACTCACTGAAGTTTTAATAATTGCAATTTTTGTTCTGTAACTTATATTAATTTCTTTTCCAAATCTATTGCTTCTTTTGTCTATAGATTTAGTTCTTGACTTCTAGTTTCTATCCTTTCTACTATGTCTTAACACTTTTAAATATGTTTTATATTCTCATTCAAATTGTTGTTCCATTGTTTTATTAGTTCTGATTTCTCCAGAAGTTGACCTTGAGAAGATGCAAGAGCAAGTGGCTTATTTGGGAGGTGAAGGAAATGTGTGGGAAACAGCTAGAACATATGTCTCAGAGTTATCACACCTCCCTCTCTTGCCCAGGAGCAAGGGAGCTGGGATATTTACATATTAGACATTGGTTGAGGGCTGCTCTGTGGGTGTTACCTCCTTGGAACATGTAGTCTGCTACGTGCAAGGGCAGAGTAATTTATGCCGTTGCTTCAGAGACAGCCCTCGGGCAGACATATGCAGATACCTGCAGGTGGGAATTAATGAACATGAAGTGGTAAAGTCCAAGGCCCAAAGCACACTGACAGGGCAGTCAACATTTGCTACAAGAAGTTAATCCTTCCATTGGTTTTGTTGCTGACTCTTGGTTATATGTGCTTTGCAAGTTTTAACCATCTTTAGTGGTTCTGTGTGTGTGTGTGTGTGTGTGTGTGCATGTGCGAGTATATGAGTTTTCTGCCTTCTAGACTGAAGTATTCCTTCAGAGTGGTTTTAATTTATTTCTCCTCCGTGTCCCTAGGAAAAGATTAAATTTTTGTTAATTTATCATTTTAGGGGAATCATGAACTATGAAGGTAGTATAAATTCGGTCTTTAAATCTGTTCATGTTGCAGGCTTGGGATTTTTTTTTTTTCTTTTCCCCAGAGTTCATGGTAAGTTTCCTTGTAATCTCCCTTGGGTGGTGGTCTATATTCTTTCTCTTATACTTTCCTCTGAAGGTATGGCTTTGAAAGTCTTGACTTTATGCTCAGTTTCAATTCTAATACCTTGTATCATATAGGCCCAAGGTCTTGTCTTAATGTGCTTTGCAACCCTAAGCCCCTGGCTGTTGCCAAACTAGAGGACCCTATTCCAGGACAGCTGCAAAGTCAGCTCATGTGCTTACAATTAGGGCTTTGAGTTTCCTGATTCTTGCCACCTGGGACTATCCTTTTTTTTTTTTTTTTCTTTCAAAGGTAGATATGCATTAAAAATATTGTCATGTTTTTCCATTATTTCTAGATGTTGGTAGCAGGATGGTTTCAGATATATCCAAGTGTGTGGTTTTTTAAAAAAATCCTTTCTTAGCTGGAATTGGACATTTGGATTTTAAATATTTAAAACATGTATGGAATATTTAAAAATAAGGTAAATAGGCATGCTTTTAGTAAAGCGTTGTGCTGCTCAAGTAAAAAGATTCTTAGGAGCCTGGACACTGTTCTAATCAGGAAACTTTCATTAATGAACTGTAGTAGCTTTAGACAAGCTATTAAAACTTTTTATGATTCATTTTTATCATGTAAAAAGGAGAATAGATATTTGCCAAGCTCTTTGCAGTAATAAAATTCCACTAACTAGTTTATAATAAGTACACAATGCTGATGCAGCCAATTTAAGATAGTTAATATAATTAATAAATTAAGTCTATTTTCCTCTCCTTTTCACTAGACTGTGAATATCTCATGAGGCAGAAGAGGATGGAGTTTACATCTCTTTATACCCAGTGTCTAGGACAGTGACTGGCTCTAATTCCATCGAAACTTGCTAGAAAATTTTTAGATGTGCTCCAAACAGGGATTCTAGTGGTAAGTAAATCACCACTTTTTTTTATAGCTAATCCCTTCTTTTGCTTCCTCACTGCAACCCAAAACACCAACTTTCTCTCTCCTTAACAAAACACACTGTTAAGAATTTGCATCCTTTTTTCTATTGCCCTATCTCTCTCCTTTCTTTATGAACAAGCAATACGAATTAGAAATTTTACACCTCCCTCCTTTTATAAGCTCTTCTCTATTTTCATTTGTAATCCTAATCTTGTCTGGCCTACTTCCATCTCTCTGATTTTTCTTTCTCAGCCTGTTTAATGGTTTCTCTTTTAATTCTGCACCTAAAATTTTAATATAATTGAGGTTTTTGCTTTTCCTAATTCTATGTGTTCTTTCAAAATCATATAATCTATTACCAACATTTTACTTGCCTGCATGCTGACAATTTAAAAGACTGAAATAATATATTATTATACATAGATGTCTTAGTCTGTCAAGGCTGCTGTAACAAAAATACCATTAACTGGGTAGCTTAGAAACAACAAACATTTATTTCTGATAGATCTAGAGGCTGGGAAATTCAAGATCATGTTGCTAGCAGATTTGTTGGCTGGTGAGGGCCTGATCCCTGGTTCATAGACAGCACCTCCTTGTTGGCCTCTCACATAGTGGAAGAAATTAGGGAGTTCTCTGGGGCCCTTTTTTAGAAGAATACTAAGCCCAATATTGAGAACAGAGCCCTCATGACCTAATTACTTCCCAAAGGCTCTACCTCCTAATATCATCATCTTGGCGGTTAGGATTTCAACATAGGAATTTTGGATCAGGATGCTAACATTCAGACCACATCCACATATTTTACTTATTTTATGTATTAGTTTTTCTCCCCTGTTGAATCAAAGCCCCATACAAGCAGGGACATTATCTCCCTACATCACTGCATCTCCGAAGCCTGGAATAATAGCTGGCATGCAGTAGGTACTCAACAAGCACCCTGAATTGAATAAACAACCAATTTCAGTATGTGATGCCTCATGAAAGAGCTGTGTTTGATTTTTGCAACAGAGCAATAAAGGAATTTTAAAAAAGGAATCTGAAAAACTCAAAAGACCATCAATCAGGGATTCTAAGAAGAGAGAGACAGCAGTTGCCAGTGTAGCTTTTGGAATTTCCCCAATCTGTATCTAAAAAAAGAAAAGAGAGGGGAGCACCTGGGTGGCTCAGGGGTTAAGTGTCTACTTTTGGCTCGAGTTGTGATTCCAGGGTCCCAGGATTGAGTCCCACATCAGGTTCCCTGCAGGGAGCCTTCTTTTCTCTCTCTATGTCTCTGCCTCTCTCTCTGTGTCTCTCATGAATAAATAAATAAAGTCTTTCTAAGACAATTATTTTAAAAAGAGAAAAACTATGTAGCAACACAAAAAACTCATAGATAGGCCACAGGATAAAACTAGGCAATAAGGCATTCCCATGAACCCCAAAAGACAAGTGGACAGTGCCAAACTATGTACAGCTACAGTAGCTGCATGCTATTGGCATCAGTGAGAAAGGAAGTGAAGAGAAACAATGAGATGAGAAGAAGAGAGCCCCCAAATAGGCAAAATGTGCTGTTTGGCAATGTGGCAGGCTCATTTAAGGGCAGCAGCTGAAACAGAGATGTTTTGCTTACCCAAAATGCTGAAAAGTTCAAAGGTTCCATGGCCCTTGCCTATATACTCTCAAAACTGATGCCAGAGCTCCCTTTCAGGGCAGGGTCCCACAGTGAGGAGAAACTTCTAAAAGTAGAATAAATAATAATTAATAGAAAAAGGAAAGAGTTAAATTCAGGTGATGGAAAACAGAGCAAAGAAGTCTCAGAAGGCAAGACACTGTATTTACTCTTATTGAGGTATAACTGACACACAATAAGTTGCACATATTTCGAGTGTGCAATTTGACAAGTTTTAGATTTCTTTTTCTTTTTTCTTTTATTTATTCATGAGAGAAACAGAGAGGGAGAGAAGAGAGGCAGAGACACAGGCAGAGGGTTAAGCAGGCTCCATGCAGGGAGCCCAAAGTGGGACTCGATCCCAGGTCTCCAGATCACACCCTGGGCTGAAGGTAAGGCTAAACCTCTGAGCCACCCGGGCTGCCCAACAATTTGACAAGTTTTAATATGTGATATATGAAACCATCACCAAACTCAAAAGGGTGAACATTTCCATCATCCCAAAAGGTACATCACGCCTCTTTGTGATCTGTTTCTCCCACCCAACTATGCTTGCCTCTAGGCAATCATTGATCTGCTTTCTGTCACTGTAGATTGGTTTGCATTTTCCTGGAGTTTTATGTAAGCTGCATCATAATATTTGTGCTCTTTTTTCCTCCTGGCTTTTTAAAAGACTTGGTTAATTATTTTGAGATTTACCCATGTTGCATATATATAACATTGGTTCATTCTTTTTTAATACTAAGTAGTATTCTGCTGCATGGATATGACACAATTTGTTTATACAGTCACCTCTTGATAGATATTTAGGTTGTTGATAGATATTCTGGTTGGGACTATTATAAATAAAGCTAAAGTCTGTGTAAGTCTTTGAATGAACATATGCTCTCAAGTCTTTTGAGTAAGTACTAAGGGGTAGAATGGATCATAGGTTAGGTATGCATTTATGTTTTTCAGAGACTACCCAACTATTTTCCAAAGGGGTTATACAATTTTACATTATCACCAGCAGTGTATGAAGAGTTCCATTTCTTCCACATCTCTAGCAGCATTTGGAATGGCCAGTGTTTTTTATTTTAGTCATTCTGATAGATAGTAATATCTAAAGGTTTCAATTACATATTTCCCTAATCACTAATGACATTGAGCATTTTTGTATCTTATCTCTGTATACATGGAATTTGTCATCTACGTATCTTCTTGGTGAAATGAGATGTCTGTTAAATCTTCTGCCTCTTTTTAATTGGGTTGCTTGTTTTCATAGTTTTAAGAATTCTTTATATATTCTTGATGCAAATCCTATGTCAGTTATACCATATTTGTTTAACCATATATAAAAATAACATGAGAGTTCTCTATGAAGGTAAAAAAGCTTTGTAAGCTAAGCCTGCTTCTAAAAGTTTAGGAGAACTAAATATATAAAAATGAGCAACAGAATAGTATTGAGTTCAAATTTTATACAAAATTACTACAAGAAAAATAAGACTAATGAATTTTAGGACCCTGCCTATGACATAGGACAAACCTCTCTTCTAACTAGTATAGATGATTGCATTCTAAAATCGGAAAATAACTCAGTAGGCCTGTTGACAAGGACTAAATTTTTATCATTATATGTTTGTTTCTTTGTCTTAGTAACATTAAAAGGAACATAACACCAAAAGGATGATATATTAAGTTACCAACATTTCCATGAACATAATTTTATGAGATCTTTTGCAATGTGATAGAAAACTGAGAGATACTTCCTGGGCAAATAACCCATTCCATAGATGTTCAAATAGAGGGAAAATAGAGAGAGCCATTTATCATGTGACAAAACTCTAGTGAAGGTTATCTTAAGCTGGGGGTGTTGTATGCTACATGTGGTAGAATTGGGGGCAGTATGAAATCTAGTTTTCTGTAGAAGAATGGAAGACAGATCTTAAATGGAAGGAGGCAGAGCAATAATTGCTCACAATTTCACTTGAAGCTATCATGATTTTACCCTCCAGGTGGAAAAATAAATAAGACAAAACAAATGCTTGGCTCTGAGGAAGGTCAGAAATAGGAAGACTACTTCCTGATAAAATGTTTATGACTCAGGGAAAAAAATACAAGGAAGAAGGCAGATGGAGAAATGAAAGCCAAAAAGCAGTGTGTATGGGATGGAGCTGGTGGGGGAGGAAGGGATGGCTAGAAAGAGAAGAGGGAAGAAAAAAGAACACAGACGATTAAAACAATCTTTTAAAGGTTTGCTCTCTCTTTTTGAAAAATTTAAAAATATTTTCAGCAAACAACATTGCTTCTCTCTTGGTTTTGTTTTGTTCTGTCTTCCTTTCTACAGTGATGTCTGTTCTTTGTTTTGCATCCTAGTTTTGCAGGGGGAATTCTGCTTAACCAGACACCAAGGGAACTGCCAGCTATGTCAATCAGCTGTCATAACTAGGGCCAGAGACCAAAAAAGAACAGCATAAGCCAAAAAGGAAGAAAAAAAAGACATGCGCACGCGCGCGCACACACACACTCTCACACACACACACACACACGGAGATGGTGTGTGGGAGTATGTTGTGGGGGGGGGGGCAGGGCAGAAGGAGCTTGCTGGGCTGGGAAAATACATTTTACCCATTTCTCCCGAGTTACTTCATCTATACTTTTTTTTTTTTTTCAGTTCTGTGGGAAATCAAGAGCAAAGGCTTAGCTTATCAGTGATTTCACTGAGCCAGGATTCAGAAAGCTGAAGGAACATCCTGTACCTCAGGAACACTGACCTCAATAGAATCCCCACCCTGAAGATCTAATGGAAAAATATTTGCCTCATGGTGTGTGATGGCTCTGTAAGATATGCAGGCTAGGGAAGACAATAGGAAAAATTTAGAATTAAATACTGACTTCAATAAAAGATTGGACAATGCAGTGGACCTATTTCTTTTTTGTAATGCAGTATGCTGAAAATGTTACCAAATCCAGCCATTTGCTTGTGTTAGGATTAGTCTTGGAAGGATCATTAGACCTGCATTTCTGCCAAATGCAGTTAGGATTTGCCCATGCCGATGCCCAAATATAGACCTTGAGTTCAGTGTTGTGTCTACCACGTGCCTTGTCTAACCCAGAATGGGCTTGTTCATCATGCTTTTCCAGACATAACATAAACCACCAGGACAATTGTAATTAACACTGAGAATACTGAATAACCTTTGGCTAGAGCTATTTTGGCCGAATAGTTGAATCCAGTGGAATCAGTCATCTAGGTTTATGACCCTAGCCAAAGTCTGATGCCCTCTGTGATGTCTTTTCAAGCCAAATCAGTTCTATGTCCAAAAGTCCTGGGTTGCCCAAGGTGAGTGCATTCAGGGTTGTTCTTTTTATGTGTAACTTGTTCCATTATTATGTGTCATAATAATAACCGAGATTTAAGTATTCTAAGGCTTGATGGAGAATGAGAATATGAATTCTTGATATATTATTTTTAAACTTTTGATGTCTTATACTTAAAGATAGTTCAACTCAGCTAAGTAAGAAATTGGACCACATGATTCTGTTATTATTGCTACAGATACTGGAACTACAATATATATTCTTTAGGTAACCAATAGATTAGAACCAATTATACATTAACACTTGTGAGGTTAGAGTTTCTAAGGCCCTCACAAATACAAATACTTCTGCCAAATTTGTCTTTAAAGAATTAGAATTATTTGAAATATAGATAATAAATTTAAATAGCCAAATGCCTATCTGCACATCATTATTAAAAAACATTCATTTTAGCAGAGGTTGGCAGTAACACTCCTTAATGTGTCTCCAGAGCTACATCGTTCCCATACTTTGTCTGAAATATTTTTATGAATTTCTGGCCAAAACCACTTTTGATCCAAATAAAATGAGTTTTTTTTTTAATTTGTGGCATCTCATGAAGCAAATTCCCTTCTATTTGTAATTATTAGATTAAGAGCAAAGTTTTTTAAAATAGCTACTTCTATAGCATCCAAAATCAAGTTAGAACAGATCAGAAGGCAGCATTTCTCTTAATATGCAGTTCATTTTGAACAAAGTTGCATTCAATATATGCACCATAACCGGAAATTGTGCGCATGCAATAATATTTTCACAGTGAGTAACATTCTTGTCATTTGTCAACACGTTTGTCTTTTATATCCTCCTGCAGCTAAATTTAGTTAGAAAAAGCCTATATAAAAGACATCTATGTATTTATGTATTTCTAGTGCTCATCTCTGAAAGGCCAGAGCACTTGACAAGCTGGATATTTTAACACAAAATGATACAAAAGGATAAGGAGCAGATATAAGGGGAAAATATTAGCTTTTTTTTGTTAACTCCAGGTTTCTCTGAAACTGTAAATTTGTTACCAGATCAGGTCAAAGAAGAAAAGGGTAGCCTGCAGAGATGCAGTAATGGCTAAGATCCATCTTTCTGCTCCAAGTTCTTACTTATGTTTCTTGAAGTGAATTTATTTTTAAATGGATCATATTTGCTTTCTTTGCAAGCATATAACAAAACTTATTTGAAATATCAAAGAGCCCAATATGTGACTTGGTATGTTGAATTCACAAAGTGGATATAGGGAAAAATGTAGTGAGTAGCTGTCAGGGAGGATTATTATAGAAAATGTACAGAAGAAGGAAGGTAGAGAAATCTTTTTCTTTCCCTTTACTTCCTTCTTATCTTCCTTCCTTCTTTTCTTACTTCCTGGAATCCAACTTCTGTAGTTGTGTCATACCTAAATAAAAGACAAATTAACTAGGCACATAATTAATATTGGTGGAAATTTGGGGGTAAGAAAGGAAAAAAATGGGGTTGCTCAAGATTTGAACTTCCTAATGAAAACACATGCACATGCACTACAGGCATACATGCACTTGTACACGTGTGCACACATACAGTAATAACTTCCCTAAGCCTAAACTTGGAAAATTTTGTGCCTTAATACTTCTGCCATGTTTCTTCATTGATATAATGAAATTTACCTAAATTGCAAACATTTGACTTTTCTTGCTATTCCATAAAGTATTTGGAAAATTTTTCCACAAGCTTTCTCAGAGACCAGATAAAAACGCCCTTTCACTGTTCCCTGTCTGTCACCCTCCGATTTCCTCTACACACATACTTCTTGGACAGCTGCATTTAATGCTAAGTTCAAAAACTATAACTTCCAAAGAGAGGAAAGTTTTGAAGTAAGTGATGCTTTTATTTACACGCTTAGGAAAGAAAATCTTTTTTTCCTTGGACTGTCGGCTAAGAAGCTGGCAGATTAGCCTTCAAGTTCAAAATGGGAGAATATCATTGTCTCTAAATGTCCTTGATTGTTTTTGGAGGGAACATTCAAAGAACGTTTTTTTTTTGAAATATGTTCCTTTCATATGAAAGAAATTAGGAAGAAAAGTAATGCTTTACCTTAATCCTAGAAATAGCAGCAACTTGATGAATGTTCCAAACATCCCTAGACATATTTAACCATATAATTTCTGGGATTTTCTGTAAAGTAATATTGATAGAAGGGGCCTCAGTGTTAAAATTTCAGCATTTCCCTGTAACATGACAGCATTTTCAGATGAATCTGCTCTCTAGAGGTGGTAATTCCTGGTATAACACAAATTCATCCCAGCAACATAGTCAGTGTACAGTTCAACAAATTACTTGATGTGCTTTCTGTTGACTTGGGTGTGTGTGGGGGTGAACTCAGAGTTTTCTGGCTTTTCCTAGCTTAACTGTTATCTTTATTTCTATTTAGCTGTCTCCTGGGCTTTGAAATTCTATGTATTATTATCCCTTGAGTACCTCCAGCAGGACCTGAAGTTCACAGTTAACGTTAACAAGGTGAACACTGTTATAAGGCACTCTACGGCAATTTCCTAGAGTCCATAGAGATGAATGATATTGAAAGGACAGTTCTGGAGATGTAAGGTCAATTTCTGTGGAGCTACCAAAACAAGCATAGAAAATTATAGAACTTGCCTATCTTCTTTGGGCTACACCTTCAGGGACATGTGAGGTTCTTCATCGTTTTTCCTCATTTATTGATGCGTAAATTTCTGAAAGATAAGAGTGTGTGTTTTTCTTTTTTACACAACAGTTATAGAAATGTTGTTGCTTTTACTGTGATTTTATCTTAACTAAAATTACCTAGATTATAAAGTTCTGCATTAGACTTTCCCACAGTAGGCTTTTTAAAGGCAGAAAATCTTAGCCATATTTGTATCTTCTCTAAAAGCTGATACAGGGCTTTATGCACCATAGATGCTTGATGTATATATTTTTAAATTAATAGTCCATATTTAGTTTTCTCTGACAGTTTTCCTGGAAGGCTCCCAAATTGTTTTACCAAAACAGAATGTACCAAAAGCTCTAGGAGTGATAGATCAATAATAACCCCATTTCATTGAAGAGGAAATTGAGATGAAGTATGTCCAAATGACTTCAATGGGGCCATAATATAGAAACAAAGCTAATAAATTCTAGATTTATTTTGTGGTTTTTACCTAGAGCCACATATAGTTTGATTAATGTAACCTCTTTTGGCATGAACATATGGATATGTGGGGAAGGAAAGGAGAGATGGATGGAAAGACATTGGGGAAAACCTAGAATGATTCATCTGGCTTAATTCTTTTCAGAAATTCAATCCAAGTTTATATTTGGCACCTATTACTAGAACTGCACTATGTTACATCTTATAGAATATGTAAAAGAGGTTTAAAAGATATCCCTGAATATGAACATTGTCTCAGAGCTTTCTTAAAATATAAACCTAATTAGCTGGATGACATAATTAATTAATTTATCAGCATTCCTAAATACTTGTTGTTTTATCATCAAGGATAAGAGTCCTAAGATAAAATGACTTGGAAAGGGGCACCTGGGTGGCTCAGTGGCTGAGCATCTGCGTTTGGCTCAGGTCATGATCCCGGGGTTCTGGGACTGAGTTGCATCAGGTCCCCTGCAGGGAATCTGCTTCTCCCTCTGCCTAGGTCTCTGCCTCTCTCTGTGTGTCTCTCATGAATAAATAAATAAAATATTTAAAAAAAACCCAGGACTTGGAAAGGTGGTGATAATGGTGGAGAATGGTGAAATCAAGTTCATTGGGCATTGTCCAGGAAAAAAAGTGCTGGAGGTGGAAGTGGGGTGAACCATGGGGAGGATCCCTGGTCTAAAGAGGCAATGTGAGGATTCTAAGAGTCTTTGTGGGGAGAGAATATTAAAACAGAGCTCTGCTTCACAGTCTGGCTTAGACCTGGTTCTGAGCCCTTCTATAGTGATGATGGGGGATTGGTAAGAAGACATCAGAGGGCAATGTGATACTTTAGGGTCTCTGTGACCTTCTTGAAGAAACGTGAAGTCAGTGATTCTTCAGAAAATATCACTTTGGTTGCTAAGACCAAAGTCTCTGCAAGTGTTATTCCTGATGTATTTACTTGATGGTGGGCGATGTATATTAATAGTCCAATGAAAATATTCAGTCTTGTAGATTTTTTTTTCCTTTTCAGACCTCTGCATGAAATTTTTGAAGTCAATTCTAACTGTAATCAGTCCTTTCTCTACTCATTTACTTAGGAATTCTTATTGTAAAGACAAACTTCTTTTATACATAATTTAAATTGTTGTCCCATGCAATTGTATAAGCATGTTTGCTTTACTGATTTTATTTTTTAAATGATTATATTAAATCATGTAAATATTGGCATGTAAAAACATGAAGTAACAGCATCATTTCAGGTTTTAACTTAAAGTGGGACTGCTCTGATAAGTCAGTACACTAGGGGTTAGACTGCACTGGGGACCCCAATGGGTATTTCCTTAAATTTAATTACTATTTTGAAAGCTGTTAGGAAGAATCTGATTTTAGTTAACTAGTCTTAAATCTTGTTTGAACTTGGCGGTGCTCTGACAAATTTGGAGGGTGAAAAGAAAAATTGACAAGTTTGGATTCACATTTAGTGTACAGGATGGGTTGATTCTAGAATTAGATAGATGATTAGGAACAGGAGAAATCTTTTCAGATGAAACTACTGGGAAAATATTTAATTCCAGGACTTGAGTTTTAATTAAGACTCTTCAGTTGCATTGCTGGGTGCCTGAGGACAAGTGCAGCCAATCCCTGAAAAGGAATTGAAGTAGTTCCTATGAAAGCCAGAAAGTACTCTTGCTCTGTCTCTTTCTGCTTTAAATACACATGGCTAGTATACAGGTCTCAGAGGTATTTGTTATACTTCTAATTGCATGTTGAGACTAATTGAACAGTGATAATCTAACTCCAAATTCCTGGGAGAAGTGGTTTGACCCAACTTGGATCAGCCATTGAGCCTTGGTCTAATCGCTTTGTCTGGTGGAGTCGAGTGGGGTAAGTAGAAAACTGAACTAATGAAGACCAGTCAACTGAGGACCTACTTCTGTGAGCAATTTTCAAAGAGAAGTAAGCAAGTTGAGTTGGGCAGATACTCAAGAGCAGTTGTGTAGAGGTTGAAATGGAGTTCAGTGAGTTGATGCAACAGGGTAGGGGAAAATGAGAAGATGAGTAGAGATAGAAATAACTTTTTATCAACCAGGATTAGAGTCAGCCATTCTTAAGCTTCCGAGTAAGAGTATTTCCTCTCCTTTGCCAGTGTGGAAGTGGAGAGCACTACGAGAATTTTGCCTCCTACCTAAAGTATTTCCTAACTAGTCATTTCTCACTGATGCTTTTAACCTCTAAACTTCTGCAGTTCTTGTTGCTACAGAGCTCTTGCTAATATAATATTTTATGAGGCTTTTTTAGTGCTATGCCACGTAGGGAAATGGTAGGAATATACGTATACAACTTCTTCATAAGATACTGCTCTATTACGCAGAGAAATGATAAGTATATGCATATACTATTTCTTCAGAGTAGAATTCATGTTTTTGTTTCTTTATGACCCACCTGCTTCTAAGAGCACCTAAAGCAGTAATTCACCTAGAGATTAGGCTACTCAAAGGCTGTGCCTTTTCTTCACTCCTCAGCATCTAATTATTAACTGCAGAGCCAGAAAAATTGTGCTGGATGAGCTCTCAAATGCTTTCTACTACTAACATTCTCTGATTCCAGGGCTTAAGATATAAACTCTCCCCAGTGAATGGAAAACTGTGACAAATCACAAGCATGGGGTGCCTCGACAATTTTAGCCTGCAGGTGCTGCTGTGGTGTAAGAAGAATTAAGGGGTGGGGAGGAACACATCAAACAATAGCTAGAAAAAGATGTTTTTAAGGATTCTGTTTACATCCCACATGCAGGAGTAGGTTTCCCTGCTCCAGCATCTCTCTGTGAAAGGACTGGGGTCGGTTTCCCGAACAGGGCAAGAACCAGAGGGTGTGTGTTCTCTCCAGCTGGACCTGGATATCTGAAAGGATGTCCTGTTTACATTTGGCATCAGAGCCTAGTGATTGCACTGCCTGAGTACCCTCGAGAAGAGATGAAACTCAAAATGGATTTTTCACACAAGTTTAAAAAATAACACTCTGCTTACTTGTCATCATAACTACCTGGGATTGGTTTACCAAAGGCTTATATTTAAAAAGAATGCTTACTAAGAAGGGTGAGGCCATGGTATCCATGGAATGCAGTTTTTGGTGGCCATGGCAGATTTTCTTTATCCTTTCTCTTTCATTTCTTTTTTCTTCCTCCAATTCTTTCTTTCTTTTCCTTTTCTTTTTCCTTTTCTTTCTTTCTTTGTTTTTTTAAACAAAGAGAAAAAGAAGAGTCAGAGGTTTGGCTGATGGCCAGACTCATTTCATGAAATGAACTGTGTAGGTAACTGAACACTATAATATCATAGTTAAGCATTCAGTAAAGAGGGAATCAACAAAGCAAGTAATCTTTCTTTCTTTCTTTCTTTCTTTCTTTCTTTCTTTCTTTCTTTTCTTTCTTTCTTCTTTCTTTCTTCTTTCTTTCTTCTTTCTTTCTTTCTTTCTTTCTCTTTCTTTTTTTCCTTTCATGCGTTCTTTCCCTCACTCTCTTCTTCTCTCCTTTCCTCAGTCTGTCTGTCTATCTCTCTTTTTAAAGGAACAACCTATCCTTGAGATAAGGTCATGGTGAGGATCCAGACTAAGAAGAAGGAGAAATTAGAAAAAATGTTACTGGTGAAAAATCATTCTAAAGACAAACTGTTAAACAATGAAGTTTGTCAGTCCTGGCAGTTGAAGTACTGTGATTGTGAAAGTTGTCTATTTGTCCATTGCAAATCTTTTTTAAGAAAAAAAAAAGTATATATATTTATGTTATCTTCTTAAAGCTCCTGTCGTTTCTGACAGCTTGACATTCTGATCTTCTGGTTTATACTTAGTACTAAATATTGTTGTCTCTTCTAATTGGCTACCATTCTGCCTTAAAGTCTTTCTGGCTTGAAGTGGGTGGGGAAAAATATGTATAGAATAGTTTCAGGGTACAGATTTTGTCTTCCCAATGAGATTGTAACCTTCTTCAAGATAAGTCACCACAGAGTGCCATTTTTAGACATTGTGCCAACACAGAAATTAATCAAAGAATAGAACAACATAGAGGTATTCAACTTTTGGTCTTTCTCAAAGAATTTGTACCAATTTCATGATTTCTTTGTTTATTGTATATCAAGTATGCATAACAAGCGTCAAATACCAATTTGTGTGTATTTGATGATGCCAAGGCTCCTCTTGCAATAAGTGGAGCCAGAATTATCAATTGAATAGCCAAGTAAATGAAGACCAGGTATTCATAACCCACCATTTATCACGGGTTTGCAAGACAACTGCATTTATTTCCATCTATGTGTGAGAGAATGTGCCTAGCAATCAGGTCAGCACTATGAACATTGCACTGTATTTATCTTTAGTCCCTAAACATTGTGTGTAATCAAGGAAGTGAGATGGAGTAATAAAAAACCATTATAGTGTTCTGAAAGCCCTCAATTTCATATTTACATCTTGGAACCAGCTCATTCTGACTTCATAACTCCTTAATTAGAGGCACAGTCGTTTTCTTTTCTGTAGGGCATTTTTTTTCACCCTCACAATACAAGCATACATTTGGTAACTAATACCAGCAATTAGCCTCATCTGCTATGTAAATGAGTGTAATTGCAATTAAATACTTTAGTAGGCCCAAAGGGAAAACATGCAATCATTACAAAGTAAGTAGGAGAGCATGGTTAAGGGACATTAGAAATGTTAGCAGAAGTGCCTTTTCCCTGCGGTGTCAGGAGCCTTTTCTATGGTGAATTATTTCACTGGGAGCCCTGGAACTTGACTTGCATTTCCTGTTCTGTTTTCCTATGGAGATCTGAAAACTGTCCTTTTCAGCATTTCTCAGGGTTGGTTGGTTTTGGTAAAAATCAATTTGGGAAATAGTTTTTCTTCAGCATGGCTCCAGAGCTTAAAAATATCAACTTTCAGCTACTTTTGTTATACAAAAATAGCATTGTTTACCAGAAAGATAATTTTCAGTGTCAATATTTACCCCTTAGTAAATCTTAAGGTTGAGAACTATTGAAAGAGCATAACACACATAGGAGAGAGTAATGACCTACTGAGGAGTCAAGCAGTAGCAGTGCTAGGTTAATAGCACAGGGTGGCTTAGAGCCTACGCTCTGAAGCCTGAGTGTGGGCCTCTAGCCCTCATTAGCTACATGAACTTGGTCAGGTCATACACCTATATTCCCCAGTTGTTAAATGGGAAGACATAGTATATATATCTCCTAGATTGCTGAAGAGATGAAATTGGTTAATGTAAATAAGACACCTAGAATATAGCCTGACAGAGAGTAAATGGTCAACCGATAACTGTGCATTGAATAATCTTTGGTCCTTCCATTCTTCCATGCAAATTTTCTCTCTGGATAAAGCCAAACTTCAAAAAAATGCACGTAAATGGGATCATGGTGGTATCTAGTAGGAGTGAGCTTCCTCTTGTTCAGCATTATGCTGTAAGATTTCTTTGAGGGGCATGATTCCCATGAGACTTACTGTTGTAAGCATGCATTAACTCCAGGAGTGATTCACACTTCAGTGTGGGGACTTTGTGAGAGTCCAAATAAAAACAGGTGTTTTTATCTATGAACAGTGAACATGTAACAGATCATTTTTCTTTCTTTGCTTTGGTGGCTAAGAGTCACATAGGCAAATTCATAGCCAACACATTCTAGTTATCTATATAGGACTCTCCTGCATCACAGCTTTTGTTTCTCCTTCTTTTAGTTTCATAAACCTCCACATCCTTATTTGTGAAAAAAATCTTTTGCTATGTGCATCTTGTAAACTATTTCAATTATTCTTATTTAGTTGGGTGTCATTGACCAAGTCACTATGCCTCAGCTCCTTTGTCTTTAAAATGTAAAGTTGGGTTAGGTGACTTCCATGTTGTTTTCCCAGCTTCAAAATGCTGATTCTTAATTAAAACGAGTTCCTTTTGTTGTTGTTGGAAATGATAGCTTGGATAAATGAAGGGAAGACTCTTTAGAAACAAGTGATGCATAATATCAGAGCTAAACAATGTAGGAGAATCTTTCAGATCTTCTCACTTTGAATATTTCTGTCTTCTCTCTAACTATAAATTACTCAGAGCATTTAAATACATGATCATGAATATTTCAGTTGGTTTTCGGTTCCTTTCCCTCAGTGAAGGAAAAGGTAGAGGCTTTGTTTCTGATAGTGGAAGTGGGCAAAGCCCACTTTTGTGACTTCCCCCATAATTTCTCCTATATCCTATTCAAGGGAATGGAAACAATGGGACCTCAAAGAATAAAGAAAATAAAAGACTGTAAACCTCTTTGCCACTTTTGATAGAAGGGAAAAATTCTAGAGTTCTTATCTTCTGCTCTTGTTCACCTACCACCTAAGAGTTACAGGGAGGGCTTCAAAGGCTTAGCATTGTCCACTCCACTGAACTACGTTATCAGAGAAAAGACTGCCAGATGTTTAGCAATCAAACTTGGTGCAGAACATAACTTTAATGGAAAACAGAAGGGCGTTTTGTTTCCCTCCCACTGTGCTATCTATCTGAGCGACTTTCAGGAGCCCACTTTCCTTACTGTTCTTTGAAAGGCACACACACACACACACACACACACACACATTTTCTGAAATGCTGTAATTTGACCCATTTTGATATAACATAAGGTGAATCTTTGCATATACTTGTGAAATAAGTAACTTCACATCCTTAGGGAAGGAGTTCATAAAGCCTGTATTTTGTAGTGTTAAGATCACCTTAGAAAACAATTATTCAAACGCAAATGGTAACATTTGGTATTCAAACTACCCCAAAAGAGTCAAATCTTATTTTCCCTGTTTATATCTGGTCAGTTCCCCTGGCACCACAGATTTAATATCCTTTTTTTCCCCTTCTTTGTAAAGACCTGGCAACTTTTAATAATGGGCTAAGAGGGTAAGAGTGTAGAAAATGTGTTTTTTTAGAAAGAGACATTTAATTATTTTACCTTCATTAAGATCCTTTGAAAAAAGAAAAAAAAATGTCCATTATTTTTAGACTGAATTGAAAAAGACAGGCTTTCACTATATGATCATTTGGGTCACTTTGACAATGAAGGAAATCCTGCCCAAAACACTATTATAATGAATAAGGTGTGAAGGCTACTTATAGCTGCAGAGAACAGAAGTTTAACTTAATCAAACAGTTTAACTTATTAAGGTGGGACTGGCTTGTTTTTAAAGGATTTTCCCCATACCCCAGATTTTATTCTTTACAAATTTATGTCACAGTAAAGTGCCCATATTTGTGTTGTAAAGCAACTCCGAGACATCTGGCTGTAGTGGGGTCTTGGAATAGTGTAACGAAAATTTGATGTCAGTGGCTACTCTTCTAGATGCTATGCATCTAGACAAGCTCTTATAAAAACAACAACAAAACAACAAAAATATAAAATAAAATAAAATAAAATAAATGGAAAATGAATTGCAAAATAAAGTAATTTGTAGGTTTTCTGTTATTTATTATTTTGGTACATTTTAACCTTTAGATATAGTGACCACAGGAAGAAAAAAAACAAAACCTTGGTATAATTGTGGGTTATGAAGCTGGTTGGTTGAGCAAATGTTACTCTATTTAAGACACAGTTCCCAGCCTCATCCCCAGTTTCCTGATATTCTCCTTCACCCTGTGAAGACACCCTGTGTCTTATTTTCCATTGAATTTCCAGTGTTTGTGAGCAGAAGAGACTCAAAAAATAGGTATTGGGTGTTGGATTGGGTGCTACTCGAGGGAAGTTTTCTTTCATAGACTTTGAGTATGCTCTGTGTGCCCAACATGATTGACAAATGGTGTTTGCAAAGGGAAATTGTTCAGAAGGTAATAAAAATATCTTTGTTTATAGTCTGACTGCAAAACAAAGTGAGAAAATTCTCAGGCCCAATTTTCAGTTCTGTAGTCCAGAGAGATCACTCAGACAGTGTTGGGTCTCACTCAATTTCCAGGTAGCCCCTCGAGAGGTGAGCTTAGGCTTTTGAGGTTAGGGTCATTATCCAGATGATTCCGCCCTCCCTTCCTCTGCATTCCCTCTAACAACAATGCTTTTCCCTTGTTCAGTGGCCTGTGAGGGGCCTCTGTGTGAATGTAACTTTTATTTTCACTCTTAAAAGAGTGTTTCAAAGAGAAGTCAAGATTTGGCCTGATCTCTTCCCAAATTCATGGCCATGCTCTTAATTAGACAAAAGTTTCTAGATTGGATATTACCTATTTTAGGCACTCAAGGAGGACTTGGCTTTTCAAGGAATATTAAATATCAAATATATATATGTTATTTTTGAATTATTACTGTCAAAAACTATGTGCTCACTTTTCACACTCATTTAAAACAAAATCACAGCAATTTCCTGAAATCAGATGTATTTTAAAAGGGAACCAAAAGAGATTGGAGATGTGTTTGTCTTATTTTAAGGAGGGGCTTATTAGATGTATATTTTTTAAATCATTATTTAGGAAAAAATTCTGGGATCGTGTGAAAATGAATTGACTAAAGAAGTGGAATTTGTCTGGTGAAAGAATGTGTTTTTAGTCTTCTCAACTATATATTCTGGGAGGTACAGTTTTTTGTTTTTTTTTTAAATCAGTAGTTTACATGCCCCAAGTTTTGAATTAATTCATGACTACTATTGAGACATTTCCTGTCTACCAGATCTAGAAACAAATCCAGATAAATTTCATGAAAATTTGTAACAACAACAACAAAATTTTAAGTGCACAAATCAGAATTTCAGAAGAGATCGGGGGCGTTCAGGGTGGTATGGCCATAGACATGTCTTTAGAATGTCAAACACCAAATCTTGTTTGTCCTTTTGGTTTTGATAGCAGGTTTTTGATTTATGGTCAAGGAGAAACTTGATGCAAACCAAATTGGAGTTTGAGAACTTAGGGACATAGTCATTCTGAACTACCACCTTTCAGTGGATTATTGCAGTGGTGCCCAAAAAGTATGAGTTGAGAACATAGACCTAGCACTAGAAAAGAAAACTGAAAGTATTGCCCCCACGGGAAAAGTATCTTCATATCAGTAGAGCATCATGTTTGTGCTCCAAACCACATAGGGGCTTAATGTTTAAAAGAAAGGAGGTGGGGTTATGGTTCTGGAAGAGTGTTCATACAGAATGTATAGTCTTTTTGTGCAGTAGTTAACCAAAAGAGTTATCTACCCCAAACTACAATGAAAAGGTTAAAGCAAAGCAATATGTAGAAATACTTTAACAATTTGATAGTTGCTTCTTGAATGGCCCCTGTGACCCTGCTTTGTTGTAGGGTCTTACAGAGCTAGTCTTTAAGCTCTATGAGCCCAGAGACTTTCTCTGATGTTTATGGAAGGCCTTTGCTGTTCTTAAAATGTAGTAGGCACTTAGTATTCATTTGTTCAATGAGTAAAAAAATAATGCAAAAATCTATAAGATGATGTCTCTGCCCCAAGGAGCATATTGATTAAAAAGCATTCACAAACGGCTTTACAGTTGACAGAATCTATTAACCTACTTTATTACCTGCAGTATTCAGTGGTTCCAACTCTGGTTTGTATCAGAATCACCTGGATAGACTCTTCCTTCCTTCGTTCCTTCCTTCGTTCCTTCCTTCGTTCCTTCCTTCCTTCCTTCCTTCCTTCCTTCCTTCCTTCCTTTCTCTCTTTCAGATGTTTATAACCCAAAGTAACTCAGGGAATGGAATCTTTCTGGGAAGTGGCAGAGATGGTGAAGGAAACAGGTGTCAACATTCACCAGGTGATTTCTGGCACACAATGCTGACAGAAGTTTCCAT